>NC_136484.1:60868587-60891087 GCF_053919585.1 Euprymna scolopes | reverse complement strand
GTAGATTCCATTCCTAATTTTACTGGGTACATGTTGTTGAATTCTTCCATCTTACGTTAATGTCGTTCGACCCAAGTAGTTGGCACCGCAACCACATTCAAAATTGTAAATAACATTACTTTTATGGGGGGGGTAAAACGTCTTTTCGAGAAGATGGAAATAAAGTTCTCGTAGAGAAAACAACACGCACATTGGCAGCAAAATAACATCCATGAACTGCTGAACTTATTTGTTTGGCAAATTTCTCACTTACTCTACCTAACCAAGGCAAACGAAGATAAATTTGGACATTTGGCTACTATATTCTCTTTAATTCGAGAGAATTCAGCCAATTTCTTTTGAATAGTTGACCTAATCACATGAAGGGGGTACCCATTTTTGGATAAAGTATCCGTAATTGTTTCCAATTCCTCATCCAATTTTAATTTGGAACAAATCATAAGGGCACGATGTGGTAGGGTCCAAATTAGATTTATCTTACGTTTTGGGGGGCAAAATGAATCCCAACGAGTGTACAAACCTGTAAATGTTGGTTTACAGTATATAGATGTATGGTAACTAGATGGCGTTTTTGTTACCAATACATCAAGGAAGGCTATGGTTGAATTGCACTCTCCCACATAGGTGTACTTTAACGCGGGATGCATTCCATTAAGTAAGGAGAAAAAGGTGTTAGCTTCCGTTTGGTTATTAAATAAACAGAATGTGTCATCAACATATCGGAAGTACACCAATAGCTTTATGGGTCCAGATAGTAAGCGCAATAGTATGGAACCCCACAAAAATATTCGCCATGGTGTATATATATATATATATATATATATATATATATATATATATATATATATATATATATAATTTTATAATATAATTATTATGATATATATATATATATTTATATGTATGCATATATATGTGTGTGTGTGTGCGTGTGTGTGTGTGTATATAAAATAAAAGTTACAATTAAATTTACCAAAATGATCCAAGATTGTAAAACTAAAGTATATTATAAATATTAAAGAATTAATATTTATAAAGTAATCTCAACCAGATGTAACATGTAAGATTTTAACATGTTTTATTAACTGTTTGCCCTTATATATATATATATATATATATATATATATATATATATATATATATATATATATATATGTCATTTGTTTTTGTTTTTGAGATACATTTTGAATGAATTCAATTATTTACGAAAGTAGATTTTTACCTAAATGCGAGTTGCGAATAATTTTCCCTTTAACCAATTTGGTACCTCCACATGGGGAGCGGTATATATATTATTTTTAAAATATAATTATCCACTGACACGTGTTTCGTTGTGTATTACTCATCAGAGTGGTTGAATCTACCGAGATTCGAATTTCGAATCTCGCTAGATTTAGCTGCGCTGATGAGTCGTAGACGACGAAACAAGTACATGTCCATAGATATGACATGTTTCGAAGTTTCACTTCTCGTCAGAATAGGTAAACTTATTGAGACTCGACTCACCACCGCTTGACGTCAACAATTCTATGCACGATTTTTATCGTTTTTAAATGCAAGGTTGTTTATAACCCGATACTGTGGTTTGATATATATATATATATATATATATATATATATATATATATATATATATATAAATATATATATATATATATATATATAGAGAGAGAGAGAGAGAGAAAGAGAGAGAGGGAGGGGCGGGGAGACAGACAGACTCCAGAGAAGGAGAGAGAGAAAATGATAAAGAGAGAGAGTGGGGGAAAGATAGATAGCCATAAATCCTTAACATAGTTCTATTTCCAAAATTTTAATTTACGCTGGAATCCGCAGAACCATAATATCTGATAACGTCTGAACATAATATTTTAGCGATATTTTCTTGCGCCGTAATATACCTATACATTTAACCGAACGTTTTAGAATTACGTACATTGTATTTAACATGAAGACTAATATTTTACCTCTTAATATATAAATCTATTGATGGCCTGTAAAATAAACCGCGACCTGTAGACTCAAACGGTAAATAAACATAGGATAAAAATTCCTGGCACGATTCAAACCTGTGCCTCGAAGGCAAGATTTCGAAATCACGCTTCCTTTTAATTAAACAACAGACATATTTGCAGTTCAATTCATATCAAGGATGTAGCGCCTATTAACGATATCTTATTCTGTATATTTGTTCTCCAACTCTGATCATGTTTTCTTCTGCGAACGTAGGCACTTATATTGATAATTGTAGCGCATGTTAAAATCTATATATTTTATGAAAACATTCTAAACTTTTTATATTGCATTTAACAGGGAGATAATCTATTACGTCTGTATACATGCATGCATTATTTGTGCGTGAATTGAATTGGTTATTTGAGTTTTCATCCCTAAGATTGTTTACGCACAAATATTAGCTGAACAACAGTATCCATATATATATACAGTCGGATTTCGGCGTGGTTTGCTTGGTCTGTGTTGGTTAATAGAAATTCTTGTGTGCAGGGCGTTTGCTCAGTTGGTAGAGTGCTTCCCTTGCATGCAAGAGGCTCGGGTTTTGAATTCTGAGTTCGGATGTGTCTAACTGATGAGCCCAAATGAGGGCGAAACTCGAGTCTTGGACTTCCGGTTCTTTGACTTTCATGGCTTTTGTGAGCGGCGACGTTGTTTGGCTGTGGAATTTATTATAAATATATATATATATATATATATATATATATATATATATATATATATATATATATATATATATATTTAGCCAGTAGGGAGACCCGACATTGTTCAGGATTAGACGATGTATATTAACACATTTTCCACACTTCGATACATTTATTATCATCGAAATCGGTGGAATCATCCATTTTTAACCAAATCGCTTCATTGCCTGCTCTAGTTATAGACTGCCCCCGTCACTTTACCTTGACAAAGCTTCACGTACCGCCTTGCAGTGACGTAGTCCGCAATATATTATAGTCTACGTTGCACTGTAGATAATCTACTGTTGATTTTATAAAATCATCTGTAAATAATGGTTTTAATTAAAGGTTAAAATACCAAAGTCATCATGCTTCAATTGTAATCGAAACAGAAATATTCATGTCAAAAGCGCCCCTGTCTTAACAAAGAACTAACTGTTGATTTTATGAAATTATTTTTACATAATCACTTGATTTAAAGTTAAACATACAACGGTTAAGTATCATTGCTCAATTGTTCCCAACAAATAAACATTTATTTTGAACGCGGCATTCCCTTATATGAGAACCTAATGTTGATTTTATTCGACGGGCCTTTCTTCTTGTGCGATAATAAAACTTCTCAGATGTTAACTTGCTCAAAAATCGGACTTACTTCTGTAATCGGATTTTTCGATTATCGATTTTCAATGTTTATTGAACGCATTCGACACAAAGTATACGTATGAACATTTCCAGACACAATAAGTATTTTCATGTGAAATTTCCAAAAAATCGGCTCAGCCGTTTTCTAGTCCATAATGAACTCTCTCTCTCTCTCTCTCTCTCTCTCTCTCTCTCTCTCTCCCTCTCTCTCTTTCTCTCTCTCTCTCTCTCTCACACACACACATACACACAAAGTTCTTTTCCATAATTATATATATGTGTGTGTGTATGTGTGTGTGTGGGGGGGCATGTGTGTTTGGGTTTGTGTATGTGTATATAAAAACAAATGTATTTCAAAAAGAAATTTAAAAAAATCTCTTTGTGCACTTATTTAATTGTAATCAGCTGTTTCAGTCTCTCGGAAGAATAAACTTTGTGAGTTTTTTTTCTTTTCTATTTATTTTAACGTATTTATTTTCAATTGAGAAAGAAAGAAGCAAGTCTTAAGAAATTAAGAAAAAAAAAAGACAAGGAAATAAAGGAGACAAACAAATAAAAAGCAATGATTCAGAAGAAGTGAGGAAGTCATGGATTAAGAGAAACTCGTCGAAATGAATGAATGAAAAATCCTAAGTGATAAACTTTACATCCTGTCAAAAACGATAATTTCCAACCAATGTATAATATTTCCGGAAGTCGTGTGTGGCTAAAGAGGCTTTGAAATGTGCCGCACATTGGCATACTTGTAAGGAACCAACTCAATATACGTTTTACTAAATTATATGACTGCGGTTTTATAATATATTAGATAACCCGTGTCCTGCTAGCTCTGTATTTCATGGACGTGCGTCAGAAGCATACATCAATTCCTCCGTTCATTCTCAAAAGACAAAGGATACCCCCTGTAGAGGCAGCTGTGTAATTGTGATGCAATGGTTGCGCAATCCCTAACCACACCTCTCCTGATTCGGCACTGCTTAGGTCCAGTGGCAAGGAGAAGTCCAAGACGACTGGAAACAATGCCGAGATAAGCGGAGAGCACATACAGCACATAGAAGTCTCAAATGGTCACCCACTTAGTACTGACCAGGTTCAACGTTGCTTAACTTGGGTGATCCAGCGAGAACCGGTGTGTCAACGTGATTATGCCGTATATAGAAGTAATTTAATTCCTCTGTGCAAAAAAAAAAAATGATTTCCTCCGTTCAAAAAAAAAAAAAAGAAGAATAACTAATTAACATTCACATTGCATATTAAACCTTTACCAAGCAGATACATTTGATGTCAGCACAAGTAAAAGATGGGTTCGTCGATTTCACAGTGGAAAAAGAGATGTCAGTGACAAGCACGCTCAGTGTTGTTACGACTGAAGCATCAAAAAAGGCTGGCAAAAATGAATTGAGAATTGTGGTGACTCTGTGGAAAAATAAATTCTGGAGCACATAAGTTCGCTCGTTTAAAGGGTACAATTCCTCTCTTTGCAGCTCTTCAACGTTTTAGTTTTTTAGTTAAAAAAATATAGTGTGCATTACTTCTTGAATTACCCTCGTATGTTCTGGATCGTAACTCTAAAGTTGATGAAGACCACAGGCCTTCCACATGGAAAGCAAGCATTATCTTGTTAGTCTCGAGAAAAACGTCTCTGAACCCGGCTTCCTGTGTTGTTAGCTCCCTCTAAGCTTCACGAACTGCGTACGATCATACGCCCAAAATCGGGTGAATACGAGAATGCATCTTGATCAATCCAATCAAAAACAAGAACGAGACTTGCTTTTTAAACTCCAATCCCTATGAGCCGCTATTCACATTTAAGCTCCTGATGTTGGCCAATTATATAAGACTCATCAACCTCAAATTATGTGATGATGAGAAAAAGTTTACAATGGAACCGTTTCTAAGCGAAAAAAACTCCTGTTCTTCCCTTGTTAGGCGTGGGGGGGGCAATTTCAGATTATGTTTAGTTCAATTAAGTTTTATGCAAAAGAGGGGTAAAGGGGTGGGTTAGCTCTTCACGTAAATTTAGATACTTCCGATTAATGTTTATGATATTAGAAAAATATGTATTATATATATATTATTAAATATCTCCATAATTCCAGTTTCATCGGAGTATTTTCAAAAGTTTCATATCAACTAAACCTCCAACAAAAAATGTATTATATTTGTATGCATTTGATTCATTATATGCATTGATTTCTAGACAGTATATCTCTCATTCCCCTCTCTCTGCTCTCGCAAGAAAAACAAAACTAATCCAACTTTCTTTTGTCTGAAAAATTTCGAGATGGTTATTCATTGGATATATATCTAAACGTTACACGAGCAGATCATGATGTCATAATCATTAGATCAGGATCACCGTCTTGACATTTAAAAATAAATATTTAAATTTCAACTGTATTTCTTGAGTTGGCTTCGTTTCGAATCTCTCTACCGGTTGTAATCGTGAGACCTTGCACTGATGATTTCCGAAAGGATGAAACACTAGTGTCTGTAGATATTAAAAAATAATCATAGTAATAATTGTGTATATATATATATATATATATATATATATATATATATATATATATATATACAAGAACAAATAATTAATAAAAAATGTTAAAAACACTTTAAGAATAGTTAAATACATATTAAATTTTCAAAAAGGAAACACAACTTAGGTGAATTTTCCTTAATATATATATATATATATATATATATATATGTGTGTGTGTGTGTGTGTGTGTATATATATATATATATATATATACACACACATATATATATATATATATATATATATATATAAAGAAACTTTAGTTGATTATCAAATCAATAAGAAAAACATGTGAACTATAAAGAAAATTTTTTAAACCATTGTATCTCGAAGCTTAATGCTCATCCGAAGTCATGAGAAAAGCTTAGTTAGAAAGAGAGAGAGAGAGAGAGAGAGAGAGAGAGAGAAGGAGATAGAAAGAAAGAGAGAGAGGGGCAGATGTCCAAATAAAAGTTGGCGGATTTGAATTTTGAATTTCACTGAAAGTACCACTCTTCGATAAATATTTTACTCCTTGGTTGTGCAACGATTCAACTTCTTTTGGGACACTGTAATAACTTACTTGTGCAGACTTTAAACCTATATCTAAACCGGATGTATCTAAGCGTCCGCTCAGCTTTGCATGGAACATGACGTCAACCGTTTGGATTTGCCGGGTAGAACCCCAATCAGTCAATCCCAATTCGCTGCAACGAGCAAACGACTTTCGGATAAATATAGGAAGATAAAACAAAACAAAAAATAAATAAATAAATAAATAAAACAAAGAAGAAACTAGATATTACATAGAAAACATGGAGGTTAACAGCTCTATGAATTTATCATTGTTAGATAAACAACTGCAGATGCCCGGTGAAGAAATGTTTTGTTATTTTTATTTTCATTTTTTTATTTTTATATTTTTTTTGTCTAAATTAAAAATTAATCAGATCCCTAAATAAATGCATCATTGCAAATAGAGGCTCCGTAAGTGACTGATGTGGCTGGATGATGTAGAAACCTTCTTTTTTTTTTTTCTTTGACAATCCTTTTTTTTAATAATTGAATTTTTTAAAAACCATTTCATACAATTTTCTTTGAAAAAAACATTTTGAACAAAAAAAAAAAACTCCCAAAAAACTTAAGAGTAAAAAAATACTACTTTGAACATTTTAAAAAGCTTTAAAATACAAAAATGATGCATAATTTGTTTGGGAATAGGAAACTTTTGTTTGATAAACCTTTTCTAGCAAAAACGAAAACAAAAAATATTTAAAAAAATGGTTATAGTAAAGTTCTGACTTACATAAATAATCTGTTTGCCATGAAACATTATTAAATAAACAATAAAACAAAATTACGGTCGGTCGTTGTTTTATTATTATTATTATTATTATTATTATTATTATTATTATTATTGGCTCACAGGAAACTTCCACACAGGTCATCAAAGATCTCATATAAAACAGCCTATGGTGTTCCTTGGAAGCTAAGTGACAAGTCTCCCCATATTTCCAGTACTCTCAACCTCTTTCGATAACATTTGCAAATAAATTTGCATTATCGCAACAGTTGTTTGCCATTGATTTTTCGTTGGCAGCAGCCATTGGTCGTAACTGGAATTTGAGTTGCAATAAGCCTCCCCGAAGGTCCCAGTTTTTTCGCACTTATACAGCTGAGGTCTGGTCAGTTCATTCCTCAGTTTTTTGCATTCCTCATTGTTGTTATTATTATTATTATTATTATTATTATTATTATTATTATTATTATTATTATTATTATTATTATACGATTTCCATATATTTTTCAATTTTTCTGTTTCGTTAACATTTGATCATCGGCAACGCTCCTCATGCTCCGGACCAAGCCAAACGAACGCTTAAATACGCCCGGTTCTAACATTTGCACAAATACCCTACAGGATGTACTCGATCTTATGCACTTTTTTGTCTAAGAACAATACCTATACTAAGACGATTCATTATATACGTTTAAATGAACACAAATTATCGTGAGGTGAATTGACAGTACGGCCCTATATATATATATATATATATATATATATATATATATATATATATATATATATATGTATGTATGTATATATATATATATAATGAACTCATTTTTTCCCTATGATTTTGACCGTAATAGAATAAAAAATCAAGACATTTCATGCGAATGTAATATGCACAAACTGCAGCACAATAAGTGTGTTATAGGCATATTACCACGCCACTTCCTCGATAATCGTAGATTCTTTTATTTTTTCTGCTGAGAGTTAACTGCCACAATCGGATAAAATCAATGGAAGTCGTAAAATCTTTTCTCTCTAATTAATTCCTTCTTCCCCGCCACCACTTACACCATTTCGGAGATCGTTCCCTAGGGACAGTTACGAAGGAACACCGTTTTGTGTATTCTTAGCTTCGTAGTTGCTTAAAAAACTGGAATGGAATTTTAACGTTCCTTTTCGTTCTAAGCTTTCTACTGGGTTAAGTGCACCATGGACTTAACCGAATCGAAGAGTTATTTATGCCATTTTTTTTTCTTTTTCGCTATGTTTTTTTTTTTTTGTTTTTTCCGAACACGTTCATCATTTCTTTCCCTTATTTTTCCTTTTTGTTTTTCCGATTTCTTGTTTAAATTAGTTTTACGTTTCCTCGCTGTTTTTTTTAATTTTTTTGTTTTGGGTTTTCCGATTTTTTTAAGAAGTTTAACATCGTTTGTTTTTTAATATTTAGACAGCGTTATTACTTCGCTTATTCTTTACATTACCCCTCTTACACACACACCTCCAAACACTCGGACAACACCGCGTACCCCCACTAGTATATTTCATAATATAGTAAGTGTTTATATTACCAACATATCTATCAGCAATAATTCGAACTCGACATCAGCAATTTCATAATTTGCAACGATCTAATATTAATTAGACCAATCAGATGCCACGCCCTCGTAACCCAAAGCTATTCTACATCAACCTCGATCGCGTATCCTAATCTATCCTCATCAGAATGTAGTATTACCTTAGAGTAGTGCCTTGTTAATTGCGTAAGGAATGATGAAGTCGTTATAAGTGGCCAATTCCACCGGAAGATAAAGATGAGGAAATGATGACACTTCCTTCGTTTTAATTGCTTCCGAGTTTTCTTTGAAAAAAAGAGTAAAACCAAATCATTTTTCTCTTAACATATTCCATATTCTAAGTCAGCTCATTTAATGGTATTAGACAATCCCAAATCATTAAAATTGATGAAACTCTTGCATTTCACAGGTTGTCAGTAAAAAAAAAAAAATAAAATAAAATAAACAGAAACACCACATCGCTATGTGGACTAGAAAAACACCCATCCCTTGTCGGGTAAAATTAATTCTCAGAACAGAACAAGTTTGCCCGCAATTATGCCCTCCCTTACAACGATTAAACTCTATAACGCTACTAAACCTTGTGTCAATAATCTTACTTTCAATTCTCGTAGAAATTTAGATTAAAGTTTTAAGTATTTTTAAAGAAAATTGCGTACTTATACACTTATTGAACCGTGCTGAAATAATAACATTATTATTTAAAAAAAAAACATTCTTAACATGGGAGGGGAGGGTGTGGGGAGGGTGTTTTGTAACTATTCCCCACTTTCACCCAACAATTTAATATATATATATATATATATATATATATATATATATAATTGTTATATGCAGTAAAATATGTGTGCATATACCGGAATATATTATTATATAGTTGCCACGTGTATATGCATAATTTTAAATAGCTTCTACTTGTAGCATTATTTTTTAAGATTCGATCGATGCCTCCGTTCAGTCTCGAAAGACAAAGGATACCCCGTGTAGGGGCAGCTGCGCATGCAATTGTGAGGCAAAGGTTGTGCAATCCCCAACTACACCTCTCCTGAATCGGCACTGTTTGAGACCAGTGGCAAGGAGAAATCCAGAACAACTAGAAACAATGCCGAGATTAGCAGAGATCACATAAAGCACCTGGAAGTCCCAAATAGTTATCCATTTAGTACTGACCAGATTCAACAGTGTGTTAACGTGATTATGCCGTACACATTATATATTATTTGTATATATATATATATATATATATATATATATATATATATATATATATCCAGTGACCTACTAGTATATATATATATATATATATATATATATATATATACTAGTAGGTCACTGGAGTTTGCCGGTCGAAAATACGCTTGAATGTGATGTTTTAATTAACGCAGGTGTCGTATTTATTATTATAGAATCAGTTTTATATTGACTATTATTTTGGACCAAATATAGAAAAGTGATCTAAAAGTTAAAAAAATATTACTTAGGTGCCATCAGCCAAAATTGAAACAAAAATTATAGCACTGCAGCCTCATCATTTCCATGAATCACGACGATATACACAGATAATTGGAAAATAACGTTGTTGACCATATGAATATACATTTGCACGTGTAGAAGAGTAGCCGCCGATTGTCACAACCCGGTCGAGAAACGGGTCGTTCTTGTTGCGTAAAAAAGGGGGAAGAGGACACTTCATAACGGTGTTTATGTTATTAGTTTTACAATTCGTGAGGCGCCTATTTATAATGATTGTTTTGTCTTTTTTTTTTTACACAGTGATCACCACTTATCAAGGCCCGGAAGCCACTCAGGGATAAGGGTTATTGCAAGTACATTACGTTAGTGTGGAGATTTGATGAAGTGTTTACTTAAGGGGGCGGTCCATTTGAATTTGTTAACGTTGGACTTGAAGACATCCAAGTTGTAGTCCGGTGGGAAGCAGGCAGACGGAACAGAGTTTCACAGGCGTGCAGTTCTAAGAAAGAAGCTTTGTTCATGGAATCCGCGTTTTGATTTAGGCACAGATAAGGAGTGGGGGAAACTTTTGACAGTGGATTCAGCTAGACGGGTGTTTTTCGTGAAAGATTGGCGAGGGGGGACCAGAGATTGGAGTTCAGACGAGCACCTGTCATGGAAATAACGCTAAAACAAGGATAGGCTCGCAACGTCTCTTCTGTGGGAGAGGGGTTGCAGGGTAGAGAAAAGGGCACCCCCCACTAAGCCACAAAGTCTATTTTGTACTCTGTCAAGGCAGGATAGGCTGTTTTTAGCAGCTCCTGGTGTCTTTTCAATCTCTCTCAAGTGAATGGAAATCATTGTATAGCTTACGTCTAATTTAGGAGCAAGTTCTCGGACAGTTGTTCGTTGATTGGCGTCGACTAAGGCTCTTAATTAATCGTTGTCAACATCCGATGGCCGACCACTACGCTCATCGTCTTCAAGACTTTCGTCACTGCCACAAAATTTCTTATACCAACATTATGCAGTTAATCCTGTAATAGTACGTTGGCCAAACGATTCGTTGATCTTGCGAGCTGTTTCAGCAGCTTTTCAGCCTTAAATTAAAAAAAGGAAAATTGTGTGTATTTGCTTTTTTTTAATATTGTGTTAAACGTTCTGAAAAGGGGACATACTTATTTAAAAACGATTGTAATTTAAACGATTAGATAGAGCATAAAAATGCCTTTTAATATCATATACCATACTTTGGGTTAATTGCGCCAACTAGCTAAAAGGGATCTTTTAGCAACCACGCATATAAGGGCACTTTGTTTTTAGTCGGCGCAATTACCCCCGGATTTGGCACAAGTACCCCAAAGTACGGTATATTGTTAAAGTACGGTTCCGAGAAGTTTTCATGTTAAAATTCTTCCTAATCATGCACAATGTAAAAAATATTCATAAAGAAAACTGAGACTAATAATTCAACGAAACCATCCATCCAAATGGGTAACCATAAAAAATGCACAAATAATTAATGAAATATTTATTTATTGCGGACTATTATTCTCATCTTTATTAGTTGTTGTTTCACGACGTTTCGGTCAACTATTCCTCTGGCCTTCGTCAGGTTGTAACCTTCGGGGCCCGTGGCGCAGTTGATAAAGATGTTGAATCTCTACGGTTCCAGATGAGAATTGTCTGAAGATAGCGGTTTCAATCCTACCCGAAAGCCGGCCAGAGGCTTACTTGGCCCAAAACGTGGTGAGACGACAACAACTACGGATGGCAGTGATTGATGAGAATGCAGTTAGGAGATTCGAAGTTCCTATCCATCGCGGTTACCACCTGACGAGGGCCAGAGGAATAGTTGGCCGAAATATCGTGAAACAACAACTAATAAAGATGAGAATAATAGTCCGCAATAAATAAATTAATATAGAAAGTACGCATCTCAATAATGAATTCCAATTAAAATAATATAATTAATGAAAGTTGTTTTTTCAATGGAATATGCACATTAGTTAACCTTTATGAAGTCGCTCACATATCTATGACTAAGTATATTAATACGTTATTTTTAATAATTTTTAAATAGAAAAGGTATGCGTTTAAGATCAATGTCAACGCTAAAAACCTTCAATTTTCTAAGTGTGTGCGATATGTTGCTAAACAAAGTAGCCACTTCTAGATAAGATGACTGTTATCTTCTCATATTTTCATTATATATGTATTTATTGACGTGGTTTTAATCTTTCGGTTTGGATTTTCTTTCTTGGCTCCTGTAGAATAAATAGAAATAAATCGGTTTTTGAAGTTTATGATGTTTTTCTTTGCACAGAATATATATATATATATATATATATATATATATATATATATATATATATATATATATATATATATATATACAGTGATGATCATATTTATTGGCACGGTAAAATAAAAGTTAAATTTTGTCTAATAAATTCTAAAAAAGGGATTAAATTAAAGAAAATAACAAAGTATATTATGTATTTTTAACTGGCCTTTCCGATGCAGCAATCGGATTTTAGAAAAAATAAATAACAAAGGAACAACAAACATAATTGCAAAAAACCCTTGTTCAAAATTATTGGCACGATTTATTTAATAATCAATTGTATAGCCTTTGGCCTTGATTACCTTCCTCAGTCGCTTTTCATAGTTTACAACCAAGTTGTTGCACTCTTCAGTAGTAATTTTAGCCCACTCTTCCTGACAATAATCTTCCAATTGAATAAGATTCTTAGGCTTCCTTTGCATTACCCTCAATTTTAATGTTCTCCATAAATTTTCAATTGGATTATGGTCTGGGCTTTGTGATGGCCACTCCAAAACATTAATATGATTGTCCTCAAGCCATTTCTTAGTCAGTTTAGCCGAATGCTTTGGGTCATTATCTTGCATGAACCACCAACGACGACCAAGTGAGAGCTCTTTAGCAGAGTCTTTCAGGTTTTCATCCAATATTTTAACATAATCTTCCTTTTTTATGCTACCTGTGACCTTAACAAGTCGCCCTGGTCCAGAGGCAGCAAAAGATCCCCAAAACATCAAACTGCCTCCACCGTGCTTCACTGTGGGTATGGTGTTCTTAGGCAGGAAAGCTTCGCCAGATTTTCTGTAAATATAAGACACTTTATTATGGCCAAATAACTCTATTTTCGTTTCGTCAGTCCATAGAACACGTTTCCAGAATGCAACATCTTTATCAATATGACGTTTTGCAAAGGCTAGCCTTGCTTTCAGGTGCATAGGCTTCAATAAGGGAGTCTTTCTCGGAGGACATGCTTTTAAACCAGCTCTCTTCAAAACTCTACCAACTGTATGTCGAGATACATTCACTCCAGAGGTGCTCTGTTCATCAACAATCTCCCCAACAGAGATCCTTGGGTTTTGTTTTACTTGTCGAACAATTTTCCGTTCATCTCTTGGGGAAAGAATCCTTTTTCTCCGTCTACCCTCTAAACTCATAACGTGGCCTTGCGATTTGAACTTGTTTATTATGGCTCTAACAGTGGATTTGGGAAGGTTTAGCTTCTTTGAAATCTTATCATAGCCCTCCCCATTGGTATGGCATGCTACAACAAGCTTCCTGACGTCTTCGCTGTGTTCCTTAGTTTTAACCATGGTGATTGAAAATTATAATTTAGTCACTTATAATAGTTTAAATAAATCGCTATCTAAAAATTATCTGAAAAAAATTATTCACTGAATTAGCGTTAAACAAGCATAATATGGCTATAAAAAAGTTCAGAAAGCACGTAAACCGGAAATTGATTGATATTATACTGATACTAAAAGAAAAACAAAGCCGTGCCAATAATTTTGAACAAGGGTTTTTTGCAATTATGTTTGTTGTTCCTTTGTTATTTATTTTTTCTAAAATCCGATTGCTGCATCGGAAAGGCCAGTTAAAAATACATAATATACTTTGTTATTTTCTTTAATTTAATCCCTTTTTTAGAATTTATTAGACAAAATTTAACTTTTATTTTACCGTGCCAATAAATATGATCATCACTGTATATATTTTCAAACGACATAAGTCTTGAAATTGTCGAACTGGACATGGAAACAATTGTAACATAAATTGAAATACACTTTTTGTTGCCACTAACACCTTGTTTTGAAGTCTTGTTTTTGCTTACACAGTATATTAATGCTCAATTATAAAATTTGATAATTTTGTAGCTTACTCTTTAAGTCAACCATTTTTGGCTTAAAACTCATTGGTATATGAAAATTTATTGAATTTCACGAACTCAGTATAATTACATATAAGTCTCTCTCTCTCTCTCTCTCTCTCTCTCTCTCTCTCTCTATATATATATATATATATATATATATATATATATATATATATATGTGTGTGTGTGTGTGTGTGTGTGAGTGTGTGTGTGTGTGTAAACATATATATTGGTTTAAAAATATAATTATCCACTGGCATGTGTTTCGTCGACTATGACTCATCAATGTGGCTGAATGTAGCGAGACTCGAAATCGGGACCCCATGGATAAAAGTCAAAACTACTACCACTAAGCTGTCTCGCGCGCGCGACTGTTGAATATATCGCCAGTTACGTAGGTGTTATTTATTTGTCTTTGTTTTACGATACTTTTTGAATTAATTCAATTACTTATACGAAAGTGCGTTCTTACCTAAGTGCGAGTTGAGAATAATTTTCCCTTTTAACAATTTGGTTCCTCCAAATTGGGGACGGCATATATATATATATATATATATATATATATATATATATATATATATATATATATATATATATATATATATCGATTTTAAACTACAACTATCCACTAACACGTGTTTCACCGTCTACGATTCATTACAATGGCTGCATTTAGCGAGATTCAAAATCGGGACCCAATGGAAAGAAGCCTTAACTTCTACCACTAGGCTATCTCGCGCACCCGACTGCTGAAAACATAGCGGTTTACGTAGACGTTATTTATTTGTTTTTGTTTTATATATACAAAAAAAAAAAAATATATATATATACATATATATAGAGAGAGAGAGACAGACAGACAGACAGACAGACAGAAAGAGAGAGAGAAAGAGAGAGAGACAGACAGACACACACACACACATATGGATTGATAAACATGTATATACAAGTTGAGGAAATATGAAAAGATTAGAATTCTGTTGATGTCAAATTACATTCGTTTCTAAGTCTGCTATCAGATATCTTATACTTCCGAAATCGCTTCACAAGAACTTAAAACCCCTATTTCCTATAAGTCTTTATTTTACTTTAAGTTAGGATCATATTCATGATTTTATTTGTCCTTATATTCCTCGCGACCTTACGTAATATAATCTCTTCCTTTTTCCGTTTCACTTTCTTTCCAATTTATATATATACATATATCTATCACTCTCTCTCTCTCTCTCTCTCTCTATATATATATATATATATATATATATATATATATATATGTGTGTGTGTGTGTGTGTGTGTGTATTTTACAGCTGTTCTGGTTTTACATCTCCGAAACAGCTACATGGATGGCAGGCAGCTGAGGATCCCCGTTTAGTCAAGGTCTCCTATTTTTTTCATTCTTATATAGTTGAATTCTCTTTTATAATTATAGATTATTGAGAAGTCGGCTTATACAAGTGCATAGTCTATTTCGATTTTACAGTTTTAGTTTTTTTTTTTTATCCTTATATAGTTGAATTTTCTCTTGTAATTATATACTTTAAAGAAGTCGGATTATGCAGGTGGTAAGTCAGGGATAGGTAAATTTGTTCTTTTTTTTGTGTTTTGTTTTCGGAAATTTAATGCATTCTTTATTTCTACATTTCATTTTTATTTTTACTTAAAGCTTCTTCAGAATATATATATATATATATATATATATATATATATATATATATATATATATATATACTAGCAGGCCGCCCGGCATTGCCCAGTCGTAAAATACGCTTAAATATGATACTTTCTTTAATGCCGATTTTGTATTTATCATTATATTTTATTTGATCCACTATATAGCCATAATTTAAAAAAGGTTTTTTTTTTTAAATGGCTCGTGCGCCACCACCGAGAATCGAAACCAAAACGTTTAGCTTACTATTTACTGTTTTTTTGGAAATTAATTCATGAGCCATAAAGACATGTTTGCTGCAAGGTTACAAATTAAAACATAAACCAATAGTTATTACATTACGCATGCATATTCCTTTTTTTATTGCATTTTCACCCCAAACAAGGCACATTGCCACTTTGTTGTAGGGGGCTACTATCAGAGACATAAGCATCAGAGGTGCTATGCAGGGAGTTGGGCAGCAAGATGTCGGGTCATGTTACACTTGAACTTCTGCATGTCAGTACAGTCGGGGAAGCAGGGACCCGAAATAGAATTCCAAAGTCTAGCTGTGCTGGGGAAGAAACCACTGGAGTGAAAGGCTCTCTTGCATCTAGGGATCTCTACTGTGAAGAGGTGGGATTTAGCTGCTTGTCCGGTTTGTCGGGGGTATTTTCGTCGAGGAGGCACAAGTGCTTGCAGTTCGTCAGAGCATTAACCGTTAAAGTACTTATAGAACAGGCAGAGGGATGCAACATTTCGTCGATGTGAAGTTTAGCTGACAGTTCAGGACCTATCAGATTGGTGACTCTCTTTTGAACCTTGTTTAGGAGCGAGAAACTAGTGGCAGATGCACCAGCTTCAATATGACAATAATACTCCATATATGGGTGAATTGTGGCCTTATAGAGGTATAAGGTACTTTCAGACGTAGGGCAGTCATTTATGAATATTAGGAATAACAGAGGTCTAAAGATAGACCCCTGAGGCACCCCCGCATTTATATCATATTGTTTAGATGTACGACCGTCAAGGACAACCTGGATTTTTCTCTTATCTAAGAAGGATCTAATTATGTTATGTATTCTTCCAGTCATACCGTATGATCTGATTTTCTTGAGAAGACCCTCATGCCATACCCTGCCAAAAGCCTAGATATATCTAGAGCTACCGCTCTACCCTCCCCCGCTTTGTCCAGTGAATGATATATACGTTCTGAGACTACAGTTAGGATGTCTGCTGTGGAATGGGCCTACCTAAATCCATATTTTTGGTCGGTCAGAAGTTTAGCATCTATAAGGTGATGGACTAGAGCTTGGTTAATTATGGTCTCAAATATTTTGGCGAAAAGTGGGAGCAGGCTAATGGGGCGATAATTTACTGGGTCAGTTCTTTCGCTAGAATTTTTGAAAACTGGCACTACAGAAACAGTTTTTCAGCAGCCAGGAAAGCAAGATTCATTAAGTCATTTGTTGTAAAGTTTGGAGAGAACTGGACCTGCTTCGGCGGCGCACATTTTTAATAGCACAGCCGAGATGAGATCAGGTCCACATGCTTTTGCAGTGTCAAACTTTCTTATGATAGCCTGCACCTGAGAAGGGGTGATTTTCAGATCGTCTTGTGTGGCGTTTGTCCGCAAAGGAAAGTCAGAGAGGGGGTGGTTAGCAGAGCCCAGTGTGAGGTTGGAGGCAAACCGTCTGGCAAGCCTGTTAGCCTTCTCAGTTGCTGAGCAAACAAGTTCATGATTGTTGGATAGTGGGGGAATTGTTGATTGCCCATTATTTACTCCACTATTGTAGATTTTCCAGAAATCTCGGGTTGCAAATTTCTGTGCTTCGATGCGTTTCTTTTTCTTTTTTTTTTTTTTTTTTGTGATTTCAGTAAATTCTCTCTTAGCTGTCGCTATTTCTTTCTTACAGTTATTTCTGGCTTCTATGTACTTCTGTCTGTTTGAACTGGACTTATGCCGATTAAATTTGCGGTACGCATGCTGCCTTTGCGCTATGGCAGCTACACAAGTAGAAGTGAACCATTGGGGAGAGTGGGGTTTGCTAGAGAATTAGCGCGGGGGAACATGTGCTTCAATTGCCTCTTTGAACCATTCAGTGGTCTCATTTGCGCAATGTTCATCAGGAAGTGAAAAGATATTTTGCTATCGAGCGTCCCTGATGAGGTCCCTGATGGCTTCCCAGTCAGCCTTTTATAATATCTCGTTGTTTTGAGCAGTGGCTCTTGTTTTGGCTCTAGAGTTTAGGGCAATTTCAACCATTACCACTGCACGATCGGCGTTCCTAAGAGGGCTGTGGGCATTCCTTACACAGTCATCGGGAACTGTGGCCAGAAACAAATCTAAAAGTGATGCATGTTGGAAACGTAACCATCTATGATAGGGAATGAGATTTTCTTTTTTTACATAGGCATCACCACATTATCAAGGCCAAGAGCCCACTCAAGGATAAGGGTTAAAGAGTGTACAGTAGAAATTGGACAATATAGTAATCATTAGTAATGAAAATTTGGTAAATTTGATAACTTATATGGAACGGCTCATCAAGAACTTATTTACGTTAGACTTGAAGACAACCATATTGTAGTCAGCCGGAAAGCAGGAAAACGGAAGACAATTCCACAGGCGTGCAGTTCTAAGAAAGAAGCTTTGTTCATGGAATCTACGTTTAGGTTTAGGCACAGATAAAGAGTGGGGGGAATTATTGATAGTGTTTACAGCTAGACGAGTGTTTCTTGTGAAAGTTTGGCAAGGGGGGACCATAGATTGAAGCTCAGTCGAACACTTTCCATGAAAATAACGATACATCAGAGACTAACTCGCAACATCTCTTCTGTGAGATAGAGGTTGCAAGGAAGAGAAAAGGACATCTCCTACGAGGCTACGAAGTCTATTTTGAACTCTATCAAGGCAGGCCAAGTCCTTTCTAGCAGCTCCTGCCCAGATGTGGTAACAGTATTCCATCCTTGGACGTATCTGGCTCTTATATAGATAGAGAATAGCATCAGCAGTGAGATATCTACCGGATCGATAGAAAGATCCCACCATTTTTCCAGCGGCCTTGGCAACAGATTTGATATAGAGATATAGAGAAGTTGTGTGTCGAGGGAAAGTTCTGTATCTATGCTTGTCATTCCACCTTCACTTTGCAAATTCCATTTTTTTTTATTTTCATACTTTTTCACCGATTTTCCTCGACTAAAACACAAATATAATGTATCACGTAGGTTCGAATACCCTATATATTAAGTCTCATGTCTGTTGACGAAAGACTGACGGAGGAGATATGTAGACAAATTTTTTAAACAAATATATAAACGTATCCATAAATATATATATAGAAAGAGGTTTGTTCTTACTATAAGCTTCTTACGCAAATATTACGCAAGTATAAATCATGTAAAATATCTGAATGAATATAATTACACGTAATTGTTAAGTAAAGATTATCATCCCATAAGAAAACCGAAAAAGCTAATAGGGGATTAATTAAAATGAATGTTTAAAAGAATATGCAAATTAGCTGATCTTTGCAATTCCACCACGACCCATATATAACAAAGTTGTATTTATTTTGCTTTTTAATAAATCGAAAAGGGGTTTTTAATATGAATATCAATCGACAAAAAAAAAATCATGGGAGTATATATATATATATATATATATATATATATATATATATATATATATATATATATATATATATATATACACACACACACAGTGATGATCATATTTATTGGCACGGTAAAATAAAAGTTAAATTTTGTCTAATAAATTCTAAAAAAGGGATTAAATTAAAGAAAATAACAAAGTATATTATGTATTTTTAACTGGCCTTTCCGATGCAGCAATCGGATTTTAGAAAAAAATAAATAACAAAGGAACAACAAACATAATTGCAAAAAACCCTTGTTCAAAATTATTGGCACGGCTTTGTTTTTCTTTTAGTATCAGTATAATATCAATCAATTTCCGGTTTACGTGCTTTCTGAACTTTTTTATAGCCATATTATGCTTGTTTAACGCTAATTCAGTGAATAATTTTTTTCAGATAATTTTTAGATAGCGATTTATTTAAACTATTATAAGTGACTAAATTATAATTTTCAATCGCCATGGTTAAAACTAAGGAACACAGCGAAGACGTCAGGAAACTTGTTGTAGCATGCCATACCAATGGGGAGGGCTATGATAAGATTTCAAAGAAGCTAAACCTTCCCAAATCCACTGTTAGAGCCATAATAAACAAGTTCAAATCGCAAGGCCACGTTATGAGTTTAGAGGGTAGAGGGAGAAAAAGGATTCTTTCCCCAAGAGATGAACGGAAAATTGTTCGACAAGTAAAACAAAACCCAAGGATCTCTGTTGGGGAGATTGTTGATGAACAGAGCCCATCTGGAGTGAATGTATCTCGACATACAGTTGGTAGAATTTTGAAGAGAGCTGGTTTAAAAGCATGTCGTCCGAGAAAGACTCCCTTATTGAAGCCTATGCACCTGAAAGCAAGGCTAGCCTTTGCAAAACGTCATATTGATAAAGATGTTGCATTCTGGAAACGTGTTCTATGGACTGACGAAACGAAAATAGAGTTATTTGGCCATAATAAAGTGTCTTATATTTACAGAAAATCTGGCGAAGCTTTCCTGCCTAAGAACACCATACCCACAGTGAAGCACGGTGGAGGCAGTTTGATGTTTTGGGGATCCTTTGCTGCCTCTGGACCAGGGCGACTTGTTAAGGTCACAGGTAGCATAAAAAAGGAAGATTATGTTAAAATATTGGATGAAAACCTGAAAGACTCTGCTAAAGAGCTCTCACTTGGTCGTCGTTGGTGGTTCATGCAAGATAATGACCCAAAGCATTCGGCTAAACTGACTAAGAAATGGCTTGAGGACAATCATATTAATGTTTTGGAGTGGCCATCACAAAGCCCAGACCTTAATCCAATTGAAAATTTATGGAGAACATTAAAATTGAGGGTAATGCAAAGGAAGCCTAAGAATCTTATTCAATTGGAGGATTATTGTCAGGAAGAGTGGGCTAAAATTACTACTGAAGAGTGCAACAACTTGGTTGTAAACTATGAAAAGCGACTGAGGAAGGTAATCAAGGCCAAAGGCTATACAATTGATTATTAAATAAATCGTGCCAATAATTTTGAACAAGGGTTTTTTGCAATTATGTTTGTTGTTCCTTTGTTATTTATTTTTTCTAAAATCCGACTGCTGCATCGGAAAGGCCAGTTAAAAATACATAATATACTTTGTTATTTTCTTTAATTTAATCCCTTTTTTAGAATTTATTAGACAAAATTTAACTTTTATTTTACCGTGCCAATAAATATGATCATCACTGTATATATATATATATATATATATATATATATATATATATATATATATATATATATATATATATATATAGTAAGTTATAAAATGTATATGGCGATTAAGCTACACTGAATATTCCGCGTTTCATCCACTCTAGGATTCTTCAGGCTTATGCGCATGAGCCTGGGGAATCTTAGAGTAGATGAAACGCGGAATATTCAGTGTAGCTTAATCGCGATATACATTTTATAACTTAATAAATAGCTCTACCTACGTATTGAGCACTTTTGAAGTAAACACTTAAAGTTTACGCATAAATCTATACTTTCGTATATTAACTTTATGTGAGTAAATTAAGTAGTTATATATATATATATATATATATATATATATATATATATATATACAGGGTGTCCACAAAATCTGGCTGAATTATGTAGCCAAACTTTGTGGACACCCTGTAGATTATGTAGCCAGACTTTGTGAGCACTCTGTAGATTATGCAGCCACACTTTGTGGACACCCTGTAGATTATACAGCCAGATTTTGTGGACACTTGTAGATCATGTAGCCAGATTTTTTGGGTACTCTGTAGATTATGTAGCCAAACTTTGTGGGTACCCTGTAGATACTGCAGGTAAACTTTGTGGACACCCTATATATATATATTAACTTTCCTCTCCAACCCCATCCTTGATCTACTGATGCCCTTTTCTTAATATTTATTCAAATGTGCATCTACCTTGCTGGCTTTATGCTTTAACTCCCCCAACTCCCCGTCTCCGTCTTCGTCTTAGCTGATAATATTCACTTTATAACTATATTTGTTGCTAGCAATTATTACTACATCGAAAGATGATATCGCGCAGTAACTGAAAACGTACAAGTTCTGTTTTTAAAGAAAAAAAAACACCACGTGTAACTTATATTTAGTCTTCGAAGTAATCGCTATCATATCCATCACATTCTGTCAACGTGTCTCCAGCAGTTCAATCACCTTGCAGTATCACTCGGGAGATTTGCACACAAAGAATTCTGTGAAGGCTTTCTGCAAGTCTGCTAATTGTGGAAGGGTTACCCACGAATATGATTATCCAGGGTATAAAAGTTAATATACGAAAATCGGTCAGGGTG
>NC_136484.1:60826087-60863587 GCF_053919585.1 Euprymna scolopes | reverse complement strand
AGAAGAGATTGCTAGATGTAAAAGAGCTTTCTACTCCAGAAGTTTCTTCCCTAGAACCGCTAGACTTTGCAATTCTATTTCAGGTCCCTGCTTCCCCAACTGTACTAACATGCAGAAGTTCAAGTGTAACGTAAACCGACATCTGGCTGTCCAACTCCCTACATAGTACTCCAGTAGCCGTGTCCCCTGATAGTAGCCCCTACATTAAAGTGGCAATGTGCCTTGTTTGGAGTGAAAATGTAATAATAAAAAGTGAGACAAACAGAAAGACGAACCTGCGCATAGAAAATCTAAAATAAACTGCTTCCGTTCAATATGCTCGGTCAGTCGCGGCCTACGTAAATAGAATATCGTTCCACTAAGATTTTGCGACCTGCTGACGTCGCAAAATGAAGTCTAATGACCGTGAATAGGTTATAGACGACTATTATGAGAATGTTCATGTTTTGTTTCAATCCTCAAAGAAATTGCCGACAAGATTATAAAACTGGCCCAAAAATAACTGTAATTGGCGATCACTCATATTATGCTACTCGAGACATTGTCTGGTGTCTATGCCATGTAATATAAGTGCTCGCCAATTACAGTTACTTTTGGGCCAGTTTTATAATTTAATAAATGCATTGTAAAATAATGTACAATAACAATAATAATGTACAATAATGTACAATAATATACAATAATGTACAATAAAAGCATTGTAAAAAAAAAATGTAATTAAAGATATTTTTAAACGGGTGCATTTTTAAGTTTATAATTACGTACACTTTTTAAAAATAAAATTTCAATACACTATTATCCCGAACAAAATAATATTCGTTTTAAATTGCACGTGTCATAACGTAAAAAAAATCCTTATATTTCGGAAAAGTAAATACAGACATTTCTGAGTCAGTTTTATAAATCCTTCGTTAATTTCTTTGGGAATTAAAACAGAAAATGACTATCTGCGTAATAGTGGTCTATCGTCTCATTGTGGCCATTGTACTTTATTATGCGACATCAGCAGGTCACATAATTTTAACATGACGACCTCCTATTTACGAAGGCCAGGTGTACGCGGTGGAAAGGACATTTAAAATTTATGCCTAAACGACTGCGGAAAGAACTGAATAACAGGCGGACAGAGCCACTTTTAAAAATACACTGACACGTCTAACAATAAAAATAAATAAAAATAAAATCGCAGATAACGGCAAGCGCTGCATTCTCGCCCTTTTTTATAACACTTCTAATGACCGCTATATTGTTTGAAAACAATGAGCTCGTGGTGCGTTCATTTACAACTGTATGCGCATGCGATCTAATGATATGGGTTATGCATAAAACTTTCTTTTTTATATAACCTGCTCATCAAATAGCTTAATGGGGGCGCACATGAACTATTTCACACGTATTTATAATCTATGCGTAATGACGGAATGAAACATGCTAAATATATATATATATATATATATATATATATATATATATATATATATATATATATATATATATATATATAATAGATATTACGTCACCGAAAAAACTTTAACATTGTCTCGTATATAGTACTATCGAAATCTTGAGTGTATTTTTAAAACGATTGTTCATACGATTGTTGCAATTGCAAAGCTTTTAAGAATTGTTTTTCCAGAGAGTTCATTTTTTGGGATTTCACAAATCACGTATTATGTAAGCTAAGAACGTCACCTATTCCATTAAATAGTAAATGAACCACAAAACAATTTTTTTCTTAATTTATGTATTATTTCTCCTTCTCTCTCTCTCTCTCTCTCTCTCTCTCTCTCTCTCTCTCTCTCTTTCTCTCTCTTTCTCTCTCTAGCTGGTCCCCTTTTTCCCTTCCCCCTCCCTTCACTCCTCACATTAAAAATCGGCCTTGTGCCTAATTTGCTCGGTGGGGGAGCAAATAAATACCATCTGTTCCGGCAGATACTGAAAGCAAAGACCCTATGTGGGGGCGACCCCACAGATAAGACCTTGGTCAATGTAGGGGAAACCCTTCATATCAATTGTCACTATCCAGCTCCTCTACTCCCCGGGCAGCTGGTCCCCATTTCCCCTTCACTCCTCACATTAAAAATCGGCCTTGTGCCTAATTTGCTCGGTTGGGGGAGCAAATAAATACCTGGTCACGAATAGGCTCCTATATGGTCGACTATTATAGAAAACTGATCACATATAATGATAGAAGATGTATCGAGACACAGGAATAGGTATGTTTGATCTAGCATAATGATGATTCATTAAAATTGTGGGGTCTGCGTACGCGCCTGGTCCACAAAGTATGAAAATTAAAAAATTAAAAAACAACGTTTACAAGTGTTTTTGATATAGATATACATAATAATATTTGATAAGTATGTTTTAACTTAAATAGGGATAGTATAATAAAATTGTGGCGTCTGCGTTCGCGCCTGGTCACCATAGAATGGAAATAGGCACAGACTTTAATAAAGACTTTTCATATCTATCTGCGTAAGTATACTTTGATAATCATGTTTCAGTTTGAAGAAATATGGTATAATAAAATTATGGGGTGTTCGTTCGCGCCTGACGTCCATAGAATGGAAATATGTCACAAAGTTTAACAAGGTTTTTTAATATAGATCCACAGAATATTGTGATAAATGTTTCAGTGTGAACAGGTATGGTATAATAAATTATGGGGTTTATCTATTTTATTTTTACTTTCATCATATTTTGGTTTGCTTTTGATACCTCCGAATTCGAAGCTATCTCTTTACATCCTTCCTTTTCATAACCTATCATGCTTTCATAAATCAGAGTCCATTTTTGTAGGCTGTTTTTGAACCCAGTCAACGACGAGTACTTTTGCTAGTATATATATATATATATATATATATATATATATATATATATATATATATATATAACACTTTGTCTGTGTGTGTCTGTGTGTGAATTCGTTCCCTATTAACTCCAAAACGGCTAAGACTTTTTTTTTTTTTAGCTTTCACAAAAATGTACTTAATGTGTTTGAGTCTATTTTTGTAAACGATTTGTATCGGAATGCCCCAACAAGTATCGAAAATCGATCATCGAAAAAATCCGATTTAAGAAGGGACACTTCAATTTTAACCAAAATTAACATCGTTATACAACCTAACATCACAAATACACTTGAAAAGTTTTATCTTCCACAAACTAAATGACCCGGTGTATAAAATCAAGAGTAGGTTGTATGTTAAGCACTTTCGAATTGAATGAAATCGAAATGTTTAGACAATAATTGAACGATTTATACCGTATTTTATAAAATCAACAGTAAGTTCGCTACAGTGCAATGTAGACTACAATGTATTGTGCATTAAGTCATTGCTTTTTTTTTTGTCATTTAAAGCCTTCTCCCGGTGCACTATGGCGATTCCCCGATTAGAGCAGGCAATCAATTGATTTGATTGAAAATGGAGCGATTTTCCCGATTTCGATGACAATAATTGTACCGGGCGACATCGGGTCTCACTGCTAGTTTACATTAAATTTGTCTGTGTTATTAAAACTATTTTTACTCACATTAATCAAATTAATTCATATATACGGTTGGATATTTTTAGCTTTCTTCAACTTGTTATGATAGAAGTTGCAGAATCCTCATCTTCTCATTTACACGAAATTTGCCCAACATCCAAATAGAAGGCCTCATTTATTTATTAGGATTCAATCGCTTCACTCGATGCTATTTCTACCGATGGACATTATACTTTCTAACAGAATCAAAGAACCATTAATCGCGAATATTTAATAGATATACTAGCAGGCCGCCCGGCGTTGCCCTGTCGTAATATAAGCATAAATATCATTTTTTTAACTAATGCAGATGTCTTCTTTATAAACAGAAATACTGTAGGCAATAAACGTAACGTTAAATTTCTTTTAAAAAACATTAAGTAAAAAAACGGAAAAAAACTGAGGCATGTTCATGCTAATATCATGTTCTTTCTAAACAGTTTACTTGTAGGTAACAAAAAAAAAATACTCTAGTTGAGATCGAAGCCAAAACCTCAAATCACTAAATTAAGTGCGATAACTATTAAACTAGCTTGACACGGCTTTAACAAAATGTTTTCAAACCTACTCATTCTTAACATAAGGAATTTGTCATCTTTCATGAGCAGTCGTGAAACAGTTGAGAAACAGATATAAACCCGTCCCTCCCCTCAGAACCAATTTTTTCAATTTTGACCTCTTAACAGACATTTTTATTCCGGATGAAAACCAATCTAAACATTTACTACATGTCTGAATAACCTATATATGCAATTCCAAGTCTGTAGATCAAAAATTCGTTGAGCATATATGTTGAGAGAATGCCCTAAAACACATTATCACTTTTAATAAATGTATAGATAACACACGTCATATACCTTAAGAAATACACCGTACTTTTAAATAGGTTCAAGCTTTCTAATACTCCAACAATACTCTCCAACTGTTTATAAATTGTAAATATGGTTTTGATTCTTAAACGCTGGGGATTTATTAGTTAGTTTAAGATCCATAGAGTGAATGAGGTATTTTGGTAAATGTTGCCAGTCAACAGTAAGACTCCAAAGTCTACATTTATTACTTTTTAATCACTTTAGTCACAAAAACCCTGAACCCTTCCCCTCCCCAATTTCTTGTAGGGCCTTGTGCCTAATTTTGTTGTTTGAAAATCTTTTCTTTTTTTTTTACTTAATTGTATTTACAAAATTTTAAAAGCAATAAAATATATAAACAAGATCAAAGTGTAGTATCTGTTCTTCAGATGCTGCACTTCTATTTCTTGTTCTCTTTCGGTGGAGGAGAAATCCTTCACGACTGAGACAATTTTTATTTTTGTACCTTTTCTCCACGTTAAAAAACGACCCTGGTGTCTAACTCTGTCCCGTGGGGAGGCATAGTAAATAGGTACTCCAAACAGTAATTTTATTTCATATACGTTTTAAAAATTCTTCTTCTATTTAAAGTCGCCATGAAAAAATGATTAAAAAATATCTACAGGGTGGCCGAAAAGTCTCAGGACACTCTATTTTTAATATTTTAATGCTGTTAAATATGATTGATTTTAATATTCTAATGTTGTTTTCTGCTTTGTTTCTAATAAAGTTCTCTTTTTTTGTTGACTATATATGTTTTCTGTGTGTTTCATTAAAAAATAATGTGTTTTATTAAAAATACATGTATAGTGTCCACGGACTTTTCGGCCACCCTGTATAAAATTTAGATGTTTTGGATTTGAATATCAATTTCACAAAATTTGAGTCGATGTAAACTCCCGAAATCTACATAGGAGTAGCATGCTCTATTTTTTTTTTTTTACACAGTGATCACCACTTATCAAGGCCCGGAAGCCACTCAGGGGTAAGGGTTATTGCAAGTACATTACGTTAGTGTGGAGATTTGATGAAGTGTTTACTTAAGGGGGCGGTTCATTAGGAATTTGTTTACGTTGGACTTGAAGACATCCAAGTTGTAGTCCGGTGAGAAGCAGGCAGACGGAACAGAGTTCCACAGGCGTGCAGTTCTAAGAAAGAAGCTTTGTTCATGGAATCCGCGTTTTGATTTAGGCACAGATATAGAGTGGTTCCGTAAGCTATGACAGGGTAGCCGTCCGAAGTAATTTTCAATTGCATTTTAAGTGTCGTACGCACTAAAAACTGAACTTTCAGCCCTCAGAAGATTTATGGATTTTACCAAGTCGTTTATCCACTACACGACGAATCCGCCATAGCACTCAGGATGAGTGTCCCCAGGAATCCGAACAACATGAATAATTAATCTTCATCTCAAATATGCAGAACATAATTTTAAAGAGTATCTAGAAAGTATTCTCGGAAAACCAACCGTGAATGAAATCTAAATATTAGCTAAGCAATAAGGTTCTTACGGGATTTTTAATTTTGATTTCAAATTATGTACTTTCAAATAAGTTTTCGTTATAATAGCTTTGTTTTTATATAATTTTAAAGAGCTTTTTTCGATCTACCTAATAGTTAACAGTTTTCTATTTCAATTCAAGCTAGGCCGAAAAGCTACCGAAACAGCTCGCGATATCAACCACTAATGAACGCATAGAACAATGGTGGTTTAAGAAATTTCGTGGCGATAACAAGATGATGAGCATAATGGTCGGCCATTGGATATTAATAACGTTCAATTAAGAGCCTTTTTCGAAGCCAATCCACACCCAACTGTTTGAGAACTTGCTTCTGAATTAGACGTAACGTATACGACGATTTCCAACCGCTTGAGAGAGATTGGAAAAACACTTGATAAATAGGTGCCCAACGAATTGAACGATAACCAAAAGAAACACTTTTTATGTAACAAGAACAACCAGTTTCTCAATCGGATTGTACCTTACGATGTAAAGTGGGTTCTGTACGACAACCGGCTACACTCATCTCAGTGGTTAGACGCCGACGAAGCTTCATGACACTTCTCGAAGGCAGATTTTCACCAAAATAAGGTCATGCTGACTGTTTTGTGGTCTACAACTAGTCTCATCCATTACAGTTTATTTTTAATGCAGACAAAATCATTACGGCAGAGAAATATTGTCAATAAATGGATGAAATTCAGCAGAAACTTCGACAACAACACCCAGAATTAGTCAACAAAAAAGGCACGTTGCTAAACCGACCCTGCAGAAGTTTAAAAAATTGGAATACGAAACTCTTCTTCATTCAACATACCCTCTAGAATTCTCCTCCACCAACTACCACGTTATCAAGCATCTCGACAACTTTCTGGTTGAGAAATGCTACAAAAACCTAGGCGATATTAAAAACGCCTTCATCGACTTCATCGCCACCAAAAGGCAGGATTTTTTTACTTGAATTTAACTTGAATTTTTACTTGAATTTAAAAGTTAAACATCGCAAGAACTTTCTTGTCAACCTGATAATTTTATTTAAGAAAACGATTAGAATTCATAAAAGAGCACTCGGTTTGGTCCTCTAAACAGCAGGAGATCATCTGACATTTGGATTAATGCCCCGTCGCTATGCAAATGAAACGAGAAAAATATATTTTTGAAATGTGTAAACAGTACATACAGGAATTACTTTTCTGTTTGGCCTAATGTCAGTTGGTTAAATTTTCGCTGGTAGATTGTCCGCTAGCAAACTGCCCGGCGATCATCTGTCCGGGAAACCTTTCACTTAACTGTATTTAAAGTTCGCCTCTATCAGTTTCCTTGTTTGTACTTCTCCCTCAACCTTTTTTTTTTTTTTTTTCGCTGTCTTCTGTTTACAATCATTATCACAAACAACACTTGGGGCCCCTTACGAATAAAAGGCGTATAAACCGATAGCTGCACACGTGTGGCTGACATCCGCTTTTATAAGAGTTGGAATTCCCACATTTAGGAAAAGTAAAACAATTTAATAGCTGGGACAAAGGGCGGCGGAAACGGAATTTCTCTTTCCAGTTCCCACCATTCATCCAAATATATATTAACGAGAAACGCTGAGTATATACAACGAATCCACCAGGAATAAATAAGTACACACATATGTATATGTATATACATATGCATATCTAATATATAAACGGCTATAATCTCTCTATCTGGCTGTCTTTCTGTCTGTCTGTCTACATATTTTCCAACTCTATCTCCTCCTAAACTAAAACTTGCAGAGCGGTGCTAAGGACTTCAAATGATTGGATTTTTTGCGGGCCGTTCTCTTATGGGTCTTTAGCTGGTGAAATTTGTTTTTAAGGGGTCAAAAATGGGTCAGAATCGAAAAATTCGTTATACATCTTTTAAATTCATCTTAATTTATTTTTAAATTTTATGCGTCTCACGTTGATACAGTTGTAATGTCATCAGTTTTGAATGCTACAGCTTCGGTTTCGATTCTAGCTGATGGCGCCTGAATACTTTTTCTTATTTTTGAAATCACGACTCTATAAGAATATAAACGAAATATAGACGAATTAAAATATTCCAGACAAAGCCGGGCGCCCCACGCCGCTAATGTATATATATATATATATATATATATATATATATATATATATATATATATATATATATAGAGAGAGAGAGAGAGAGAGAGAGAGAGAGAGAGGGAATAACCACAGTCATTTTATATGGTTTGGTTTGAAGTACTTTATATCATCTCACTGAGGAAATAATTACGCAAAAACTTAATGTTTTCTAACGGACTATAGAGTTGTGACGGTAATCTAATGGTTAAAGACACGGACTCACAGTCTGAATGTTCCAAGTTTGAATCAAGTTCGCTTCACAGAAATAACTTTTAATTATGATGTTGACGACCTTTATATGGTCTCTTCCCAAACCTCGATGGATTTCTAGAAAACAATCTGACTAAGGATATATCGGGGAAGCAAATGCCAACAATAGAATTCTCGGATTCATACGAAATCATGATTAACGGAATATAAATAAATGTATAGGAATATAAGTAAATTCATAGGAATATAGGTAAATTCATAGGAATATAAGTAAATTTATAGAAATATAGGAAAATTCATAGGAATATAAGTAAATTAATATGAATATAGGAAAATTTATAGGAATATAAGTAAATTTATAGGAATATAGGTAAATTCATAGGAAATAAGTAAATTTATAGAAATATAGTAAAATTCATAGGAATATAGGTAAATTCATATGAATATAAGTATATTTATAGGAATATAAATAAATTTATAGGAATATAGGTAAATTTATAGAAATATAAGTAAATTTATAGGAATATAAGTAAATTTATAGGAATATAGGAAAATTCATAGGAATATAGGTAAATTTATGTGAATATAAGTAAATTCACAGGAATATAGGTAAATTTATAGGAATATAAGTATATTCATAGGAATATAGATAAATTCATAGGAATATAAGTAAATTTATAGAAATATAGGTAAATTCATAGAAATATAGAAAAATTTATAGGAATATAAGTAAATTCATAGGAATATAGGCAAATTTATAGGAATATAAGTAAATTTATAGGAATATAAGTAAATTCGTAGTAATATAGGTAAATTCATAGGAATATAGAAAAATTCATAGAAATAAAGGTAAATTCATAGGAATATAAGTAAATTTATAGGAATATAAGTAAATTCATAGGAATATAAGTAAATTCATACGAATATAAGTAAATTCATAGGAATATAAGTAAATTTATAGGAATATAAGTAAATTCATAGGAATATAAGTAAATTCATAGGAATATAAGTAAATTCATAGAAATATAAGAAAATTCATACGAATATAAGTAAATTCATAGAAATATAGGTAAATTCATAGAGATTATAGGTAAATTTATATGAATATAAGTAAATTCATAGGAATATAAGTAAATTCATAGGAATATAAGTAAATTCATAGGAATATAAGTAAATTCATAGAAATATAGGTAAATTCATAGGAATATAGGAAGATTTATAGGAATATAAGTAAATTCATAGGAATGTACGTAAATTCATAGGAATATAAATAAATTTATAGAAATATATGGAAATTCATAGGAATATAAGTAAATTTATAGGAATATAGGTAAATTTATAGGAATATAGGTAAATTTATAGGAATATAAGTAAATTTATAGGAATATAAGTAAATTCATAGGAATGTAGGTAAATTCATAGGAAATAAGTAAATTTATAAAAATATAGGTAAATTCATAGGAATATAGGTAAATCCATATAAATATAAGTAAATTTATAGGAATAAAAATAAATTTATAGGAATATAGGTAAATTTATAGGAATATAAGTAAATTTATAGGAATATAGGTAAATTTATAGGAATATAGGCAAATTAACAGGAATATAGGTAAATTTATATGACTATAAGTAAATTCACAGGAATATAGGTAAATTTATAGGAATATAAGTAAATTTATGGGAATATAAGTAAATTTATAGGAATATAAGTAAATTCATAGGAATATAAGTAAATTTATAGGAATATAAGTAAATTCGTAGGAATATAGGTAAATTCATAGGAATATAGGTAAATTTATAGGAATATAGGTAAATTCCTAGGAATATAAGTAAATTCATAGGAATATAAGTAAATTAATAGAAAAATAAGTAAATTCATAGGAATATAAGTAAATTCATAGAAATATAAGTAAATTAATAGAAATATAGGTAAATTCATATGAATATAAGTAAATTCATAGGAATAATAGTAAATTCATAGGAATATAGGTAAATTTATAGGAATATAGGTAAATTTATAGGAATATAGGTAAATTCATAGGAATATAGGTAAATTCATAGGAATATAAGTAAATTAGTAGAAATATAGGTAAATTCATAGGAATATAAGTAAATTCATAGGAATATAAGTAAATTCATAGGAATATAAGTAAATTCATTAGAATATAAGTAAATTCATAGGAATATAAGTAAATTCATAGGAATAATAGTAAATTCATAGAAATATAGGTAAATTCATAGGAATATAGGTAAATTTATATGAATATAAGTAAATTCATAGGAATATAAGTAAATTCATAGGAATATAAGTAAATTTATAGAAATATAGGTATATTCATAGAAATATAAGTAAATTTATCGGAATATAAGTAAATTCATAGAAATATAAGTAAATTCATAGAAATATAGGCAAATTCATAGGAATATAAGTAAATTTATAGGAATATAAGTAAATTCATAGGAATATAAGTAAATTCATAGGAATATAGGTAAATTCATAGAAATATAAGTAAATTTATAGGAATATAAGTAAATTCATAGGAATATAAGTAAATTCATAGGAATATAAGTAAATTCATAGAAATATAGGAAAATTCATAGGAATATAAGTAAATTCATAGGAATATAAGTAGATTCATAGGAATATAGGTAAATTCATAGGAATATAGGTAAATTCATAGGAATATTAGTAAATTCATAGGAATATAAGTAGATTCATAGAAATATAGGTAAATTTATAGGAATATAGGTAAATTCATAGGAATATTAGTAAATTTATAGGAATATAAGTAAATTCATAGGAATATAAGTAAATTTATAGGAATATAAGTAAATTCATAGGAATATTGGTAAATTCATAGAAATATAGGTAAATTCATAGGAATATAAGTAAATTAATAGGAATATAAGTAAATTCATAGGAATATAAGTAGATTCATAGAAATATAGGTAAATTTATAGGAATAAAGGTAAATTCATAGGAATATTAGTAAATTTATAGGAATATAAGTAAATTTATAGGATATTAAGTAAATTCATAGGAATATAAGTAAATTCATAGGAATATAAGTAGATTCATAGAAATATAGGTAAATTTATAGGAATATAGGTAAATTCATAGGAATAATAGTAAATTTATAGGAATCTAAGTAAATTGATAGGAATATAAGTAAATTCATAGGAATATAAGTAGATTTATAGGAATGTAAGTAAATTTATAGGAATATAAGTAAATTCATAGGAATATATGTACATTCATAGGAAAATACGTCAATTCATAGGAATATAGGTATGTTTCCACTCATAAATTTGGAAATTTATACCAATGATTGCCATTAGACTAGGAGGGATTTACAGAATGTTATAAAATGTTTGAAACGATATTTTATTCCCATGAACCACCTTGATTCTGTTATTGGCATTGGTTGATCCGATTCCATTTTAAAATTAAAGAGGGATAAGGTGAAATCTATGATGTATTGAAGTGTTACGGATCGAACACTGGTGGTCAATTCAGAATTTCCTTGATCGCAGCCACCCCCCAGAACCTAGAATTAAACTATTGAAGTGTTTAAGCTGGATAGTTTTATTGTTGAGCCACCATTTATTGACCTTCTTATTTCATGCATTTGTTAACTCTTTATTAAGTGAAATGTGCTACTTAAAAGCTGTGGGTGGCGACCCGTGCTGCTTTAGGATGATATCATGGTGGTTGAGGCATTTTTCCACTTCGGCTTTTATCTCGACTAGCAAGGATGTCGGCTTGGCCTAATCTGATCAATCGGCTGATCATGTCACACCCTAATATCTATAAGTCACCCTCAATCGTATTATTTAATAAGATTCTTGAAAAAAATCTTATTTCTCATTTTTATTTTCTTATCAGGTAGATACTAAAGGCGTCAGTTGTATTGAACAAAGAAGATTATAACAATGCCGATTAGTAATGCGTTTTAAGTTTAATGTTTTCTAAAGAATATTGTTTTGTTTTCCATTTTGAATGATGTTTTTTCATAGCAATGCCCCTAAACCCTCTGTAAAATGTTTTTTTCTAAGAGAAATTTTTTATGGCAATAATGTTTTCTAAAGTTAATGTTCCCACTCTTACTTCAACGGTTTCAATGTTTTCTAAATGTTTTTCATGTTTTCAATGTTTTCTATGTTTTCTATGTTTTCAATGTTTTCAACGTTTTCAATGTTTTCAATGTTTTCAACGTTTTCAACATTTTCAATATTTTCAATGTTTTCAATGTTTTCAATGTTTTCAACGTTTTCAATGTTTTCAATGTTTTCAATGTTTTCAATGTTTTCAACGTGTTCTACTTCAACGTTTTCAATGTTTTCAATAATTTCAATATTTTTCTATGTATTCAATGTTTTCAATGTTTTCAATGTTTTCAACGTTTTCAACGTGTTCTACTTCAACGTTTTCAACGTTTTCAATAATTTCAATATTTTTCTATGTATTCAATGTTTTCAATGTTTTTCTATGTTTTCAATATTTTCAATGTTTTCTACTTCAACGTTTTCAATGTTTTCAACGTTTTCAATGTTTTCTAAAGTTAATGTTCCCACTCTTACTGTTAAATCTACTTCAACGCGTAATGTTTCTTAAGAGTAATGCATTCTGACCTGAATATACTCTGAGTATAATGTATACAAAAAGGAATTTATTCTTAGAGCAATGAATTGAGGCATAATAGATCTTGATAGCAATGTAGGCTAAATGCAATTTATTATAAAACCAATGTATTCTGACACGAACACATTCTGAGTGCAACGTATTCAAAAAGAGCAATATAGCCTTATAGTAACATACAAGTGGCCCACTTCCCATAGAATTAGAGCAACGAAACCTGGCACAGTTATTAGTTTTTTTTCTACTCAGGAACCACCCAGAGTTATGCATTTCTCTCATCGTTTGATGCAGTTCGGGAGACCGTTTTTGTAGAACACCCAGGCTGGTCCTAACCCACGACGTTACTTCAAAAATCAAAGCTGCATCATCTGGGAAACACTTTCCTTTCAAAAACAACTTCATGGCTGGGAAGAGGTGAAAGTCAGAGTATGCAAGGTCAGGAGATTAGGGAGGATGGCGAAGGATTTCATAACCATACGTCCGTGCTTCTGATCTGGCGACATGCGAGTTGTGGACCGGGGCGTTGTCCTGGAGGAGGAGGGTACCTTTGCTGATCTTGCCCCACCTCTTTTTTGATAGCTTCCCTTAATTTCCTCAAAACTGAAGCATAATATTGGTACCCTTTGCCAGGAAATCTGTCATCACTACTCAGTCCTGGTTCCAGAAGACTGTGAGCATGACCTTGCCAGCGGAGGGCTGCAGCCTTGCCTTCTTTGGAGGTGGTGAGTCCAAGTGCTTCCACTGCATTGACTGGGCTTTGGTCTCTGGATCATAGTGATGGACCCAGGTTTCATCCTGTGTAATCAGTCTTTTGAAAAACTTTGACTCATCTTCTTGGCACATCTCCAAATTTATCTTCGGGCACTCGACGCGTTCTCGCTAGTGGGATGGCGTGAGCAATTTGGGAATCCATCTGACAGACACCTTATGCATATGTAAATGGTCATGAATGATAGTTTCCACAGACCCTGTACTAATCTTGACATCTTGGGTTATTTGGCGAATATTAATGCGCCGATCTTCCAAAGTGGCAGCCTCAACTTGACGGACGGATGCTTAATCAATGGCAGAAGGGGGGGCGGTGACCAGGTTTGGGAGCTGTTTCCACAGACTTCCGGCCATGTTTGAATTCACGATGCCAGCGTTTTACAAGGTCATATGATGGGGCATTATAACCATAAGTTTCTTTCATTTCAGAAACTAAAATTAGTTCAGAGCTGTAATTCGCCACATGACCCGTAGACATTTAAATAATTACACATGCAAACTTTCAGCTAGATCAGACAACTGGAAGTGGGTCAGGAGCATTTTTATTTCGCGCCCCTCCTATTCCGAACACAATGTATGCCAAGAACAATTTATTCTAACAGCAATATAGCCTGATAGTAATATATTCTGAGAACAATGTGTTCCAAGTGCAATTTATTCTAAGAGCAATATTGCCTTATACTAATATATTCCGAAAAATGTGTATGCCAAGAGCAATTTATTCTAAGAGCAATGTAGCCTGATAGTAATATATTCCGAAAACAATGTGTTCCAAGCGCAATTTATTTTAAGAGCAATATAGCTTGATAGTAATATATTCCGGAAACAATGCATGCCAGGAGCAATTTATTCTAAGAGCAATATAGCCTGATAGTAATATATTTTGAGAACAATGTATACCAAGAGAAATATAACCTGATAGTCATATATTCTGGAAGCAATGTATCCTAGAACAATGTATCTTTAAACTATTGTATCCTAGAACAATGTATCTTTAAACTAATGTATCCTAAGCGCAATGTATACCCCCAAAAATTTATTTTACATCAATGTCTTCTGGCCGTAATATAATCTGAGAGTAATGTATACCAAAATCAATTTATTCTAAGATCAATGTATTCTTTTATATAAGTAATTACCATACATATAGAAATTAACTAACCACTAAGTGTGTGATATGCCGTAAACAAAACGAGATCGAATCATATTTGATATATTTTAAATTACAATAAATGTTTTGCAGTGTATTTATTTGTAACTCATAGTTATAAAGATTAAAGAAAACTCGTAGTAGTCTTACACAGTAACAAGCACCACAGCCTTCCACGTGAACCTGAAATACAAGTTAGTCAGCGTTTCTTTCCCTACGGCCATTTTCATGTATGGTAATAACATAAGCATACATGTCACAAGATTCCTATTATGGGATTTGAAAAATGAATTGCTTTGCTTGTTAAAATTAATCGTAATTAATAAATAAACTTAACAAGTCGCCAACTGCTTCTACTTCCTCTCCCCTCCCGCTCTCTCTCTCTTTCTCTCTCTGTCTCTCTTACTTCTCAATATGTTTTGCCCACTCTTTCTGCTGAAAATTGACTCAACCACTCTAATATTTCCTAATATATTTATGAAGATTTAGAGAAAAAATGATTTTCTCTTTTAAGCGCTGTCATCTTATTAACACTTGTATCTATGCGCACCTCAAACACGTAGTTAAATTACACATCAAACTAATAAGTACTTTTACTGCAATATAAAGCAATAATAAATAATGATAATACCTGTATAAAATAATAATAAACGTAACAATAAATAATAAAGAAGAGTAAAAAAGAATAATCTAAAAGCATAACTTTAGTTATGCAAGATGGTTTACCGACATTTTATCACCTGGTATTTAATCACCGATTATTAATCACGAGCATATTATAACTAGACATTTAAACATATGTTTTTCATCACATGGACACTTTATCACTCGTCACTGAGACAATTAATCACCTCCTAAGTAAGAAAAATACAATTTATTGATGTAATAATGTTATTTATGTAATTATATTTTTATTACGTTGAATTTTTAGCCCCTTTGACAAGCTTGGGGTTATCAAAAATTATAGGGTAAAACTGCCCACCTCCGCCAATCATGCAAGGGTTTGAGGAGAGGCTATCTGTTCGCCTAAAGTAAATATCAGCAACTTTTTAAAACTTTTTTCCAAAATAAAATATAAACATAGCATTATTTTAATGATTTTATTTTTTATTTAAAAGTGTAAACAAATTTTTGAAAATAGTTTCATTTTCTGTTATTTTACTTAATGCTAACAAATAATACCGAACAATACTGTATTTCTTTGTAAAAAAAAATATATATATATATATATTGTGTATGAAGGTAAGTTTTTTCACACCCATACACATCTCTAACCGTACTTATATATATACATGTATGGGTATATATATATATATATATATATATATATATATATATATATATATGTGTGTGTGTGTGTGTGTGTGTGTGTATGTGTGTGTGTGTGTGTGTGGTAATGTGGTAAGTGAAGGTCAGGACGACTAGAAACAATGCCGAGATAAGCATAGCGCACATACAGCGCCTATAATTCCCAAATAGTTACCCATCTAGCAATAGCCAAGCTCAACGTTGCTTAATTTCCGTGATCTGACGAGAACCAGTGCGTCAATATGATATATATATGCATACATATATATATATATACATATATATATACATATATATACATATACACAATATATATATATATATATATACACACACACACATATATATACACACACACACACACACACATATATATATATATATATTTCAACTCCTGCAAATATAAAATACATCTGAGAAACTAATTCCGGTATAATATAAACAGAAATTTACCAGTTTAACAAAACATACAAGAAAATAAATAGCAATAATAAAATTTGGGCCACCTATATGGAATACCATCCCATAATCCTAACTCTATATTAGCTACATAAGACACACAAAAATAACACTCCAATTCACCCTATTATCTCGGGCATTGGCAGTGCTACCCTACAATAGCACGAACCATTGCTAAACTATTAACTCCATTGTTAGACTCGATCAGCAATTACCATATATAAAACTCCGTTTACTTAATAACATTTTAAAAAATTTATCTGAAAAATGAAACTGTAATATCGAATCCCTATATACTAACATTCCCACTAAGAAATGACTTAATCTACTTCTAAAACATTTGAACAAAATAAAAACCATCTTACCTTTTCCAACTGATAGTAGAATAAACATTATAATAAACATTATAATAAACATTATAATAAACATTATAATAAACATTATAATCTATGCGTTTTATATGACGTATTTCACATTTGACAGACACTATTACAAACAGAATTTGGAGTACCCATGGGTAACACTCTTAGCGAGATCTTGGAATGTTTATTTTTGGAATTTATAGAAATTGAACCCCTAAAATATAAATTGCCCAATGACACGTTCTATTGCAGATACGTAGACGACATTTTAATTTTCCTATCCAAATCATCCAAGACAGATAACATTACTTACAAACTAAATAAAATCGAACCGATCATAAAATACACTTCTGAAAGAAAAACAACAACAATTCCATATCTTTTCTAGACATCCATCTAATGAATAATAATAACCAACTATATGTTAAGATCCATCGCAAAGTAACTAATAAAAATGATTATATATATATTTCTATTCACGTCACAATGATAAACTGAAAAGTGGTATTATTTGTTTGATCTCAGAACCCTAATTTTCAGCAAGAAACATATAAATGAAGGATGTAATTACATAGAACACATTTAAAAATTTGCAATATCCTTAATATTTTTTACTAAACAAAAAAGAAAGACTCTAAAGAAAACACATATCAGAAAATCGATCCTACCCATTAACAGTAATAACAACGCTATTTAAAAAAATCTTAACGAAATCGGCATCCAAATACCACAAAACCCTCCTCAACAATCAGAGACATAACCTGATAATCTGTATCTAACATCAATACTAAAATTAAAACCGGAGTATAATCCATACCCCGTCTTAATTTCGGACTAAATATGCATAGGAGAAACGCAACGTGATCTTAATACGAAGTTATATGATCACAAAAGAGATGTGAAAAATAATAATACAGTTAATACTATTCTCTGTCACATTATGGAGAATGGTCACCAGTTTGATTTTAATAATGCGACTCTCCTATAACACATACACAATATACAACAAGTCGTTTGAATGAATCTGATCTCATTCGCCAATCTACTAATACTATTAAGCCAAGGAAGGGTTTCTTCAATATTTCCCCTATCTGTCAGAAATCATTATCAAACAATTTAGATACAGGATAAATCTAAATACTCCCTTCTTGCTTTCTTATATATATATATATATATATATATATATATATATATATATATATATATATATATATATATAAGTGAACGTGTCTGTCTGCTGTCTGTCTGTGGTGTATGTTTGTGTACATTTCCGTACGCAATAACTCTGTCATTTTTCAGTCTGCAGACTCGAAATTTGATATGCAGAGCATGGAGATTTGGGACAATCTTTGTAATCCGTTTTCGGCCAGAAATTTGGCTGTTAAGGGGTCAAAGTTCAACGATTTGACCTTTGATAACTCTACCAAACTCCTTCTCTAATGTTGGGTATAAACAATTGAACTTTTAGATATAGCTTCCCTGAACAAGGATCTAACTTTATAACTTAATTTGAGCCCAAAACAATAAATGTTAAGGGGTCATAATAGGGGTCAAAGTTAAAAACATTGACCTCTGCGGTCTCTACCAAATTACTCAGACAATTTCTGGTTTAAACATTTGAAATTTTACATAAAGGGTATTCGGTTTGGGTCGAATATTTGAGCTATCAATATATAAATGTATGTAGTATGTTTGCATGTCAGCCTAAAACTTTCGACAGAGGCAACGGATACTCTCACGATCCGTATCGTTTGAAACTCGGCCCTTCGGACGAAAAATACCGAAAAATTGGCTAAAAACATTAATTTCTTCACCCTCAAGTGGGCAGTTTTCTACAGTGAGGGGTCGCTTTTTCGCCAATATTTTCGAAAGTCACCCCTATTTTGGATTGTCTAGCCTTAAATTAAACCTACGTCACTCCCGGTTTGGTGGTGGTAATAACAGCAAAGACGTCACGTTTTTTCCGTTCTTTTCCTCCTTCATGGTACAGGTTCGAGCCTGCCTTCCTACTACCACTTTTTTTTTCAACATACACCGCCAAACAACCGGGCAACGCCGGGCTGATATGCTAGTATATATATATATATATATATATATATATATATATATATATATATATATATATATATATATATATTTACAAGCATCATAAACTGTATATATGTATATAAATGCTAAATATACATAATAATTACCCTCTATTAGTAAAGATTACCCCCTCTAAACATTCGAAGATCTTGTCACTGGCCATCCATCTCGAGAAAGCCCGCACAAGATGGACGAAACGTCGGGCCTCTAGGTCTCTCCGCCTTGATTTTAAATTTAATATTGTCGGATTTTATGCATTTTAATAACCATATATATATATATATATATATATATATATATATATATATATATATATATATATATATATATATATATATGTTGAGAGATAGAGTGAAATCTGTATGTATGTAAACGGAATGTATTTTTCATCTCTGCTATTTTCTATAAAAAACTTTTCGGTTCGTATCCAAGTCTTTTATTATTATTATTATTATTATTATTATTATTATTATTATTATTATTATTATTATTATTATTATTATTTTATTTATTTATTTATTTTTTATAACTTACTACTGGTGAATATACTTCCTTGCAGCTGCAAGCTTTGTATACTTAGGCATTCTAATACGCAGATGTCAGTGCGCAGTCTCACAGACACGTCCACGCGGCACACACAGTCAATAACGACTGCTTTTCGAAAAAAAGAACGCCTGTCATTAACACAAATAATATCCACAACATGTTGCAATTAAACTAACTTTATGTTCTGATAAAACGTTTTGTTTATTTCAAAAAGCTAGGCCAACTACTACTACTACTACTACTAATAATAATAATAATAATAATACAATCAGTAATAATAATGAATATACATTCAACACACTCTTATCAATTTATATATATATATATATATATATTATTGTCTATTTAATCTAACACTTCTTTTACTAAAAAGTAAACAGTTACTCAAACCAGACACAAAGACAGACACACTTACCTCCTTATCTCTCTCTCTCACTCACTCTCTTTGTCTCTCTCTCACCACCACCACACACACATATATATACAGATCTTTATATATATATATATATATATATATATATATATATATATGTATATATATATATATCTTTGTTGATAAAGAGACTTTGTTTCAAAAAAACTATGTTAAAATTATTATCCATGACTTAATGTCCATCTCAATAAAAGCATCGTTTCCGAAACGATCGTACAATTTATTGACTTTATTGCGTTCCTCCTTATGAAACCGATTTTTAATTTTTAATTTTAATTATAAATCATCAATCATCTTACTGAATATATATGTATATCTATCTATCTATCTCTCTCTCTCTCTCTCTCTATATATATATATATATATATATATATATATATATATATATATATATATATATATATATATATACGTCGGATTTTTGTTGTTCTTTTAACGAAAATTGAATACGGTTATTAGCGTCTAAAACTTTGGAGATCTGGAAAATATTTTCCTTAGGAAATCGGCCGTATTCGCCATAAACAAATATTATGTATTTACATATGTTTTCCCTTATAAAACAATAATCGTATACATATAGATAGACGTTCCTAGATTACTGTTATATATATATATATATATATATATATATATATATATATATATATATATATATATATATATATATAAATATATATATATATATCAGTTTGATTATAAAAGTTAAATTCTGTAGATTAAAATATATACATATATATTTAAGTTAAAAATGTATTGTTTGAAGCAAGGAATATATGGAGAAAAAAAAATTATTTTCTTAATCCATAGATTTTCAATAATGCCTCATTTAATCAGAGGAAATGAAATAAATCGTCCTGGCAGTAATATCCCGGAAACTATTGAACTCATTCTGATATTGGACTGCCCAGGTCGTATGATATCCTTTTTCTATGACTGCTAAACACCATCTCAATAACATTTTCAATATATCTGCTGTAAAGCAAAATATATGTTTATTCATAAGTGATAATTTTGCATAGTGCATTTCATTTCCTCTGATAATATGAGCCATTATTGAAAATCCATGGATTAAGGAAAGAAATATAATTTTTCTCCGTATATTCCTTGTTTCAAACAATAAATTCTTTAACTTAAATATATATGTACATATTTTAATCAACAGAATTTAACTTTTATTATTAAACTATATAAATTGCTCTATTTTTATATATTGAGCTTTAACTTTTTGGCTAGGATCATCTTACTGAATATATATATATATACATACATATATATATATATATATATAATGCCTCATTTAATCAGAGGAAATTATTTAATATAATATATATCGCATATATGAAACAGGTCGATGTATTAACCCAAGATTATTCACTTGATCTCTAATCTGTGACTTATCTCATTTACACACGCACACACACACACATATATATACATATATATATGTATATGTGTATATATATATGTGTGTTTATATATATATATATATATATATATATATGTATATGTATATATATGTGGTGGGGGCGTGTGTGTGTGTGTGTGTGTGTGTGTGTGTGTGTACGGCGTGATCAGGTTGACACACTGGTTTTTGTCAGATTGCCGAAGTTAAGCTACATTGAGCCTTTTCATTATTAAAATGAGCAACCATTTGTGTATTTCAGGTACTGTATGTGTTCGTCGCTTACGTCGGCATTGTTTTCAGTCAGCCCGGAGCCTCTCCTTTCCACTGGGCCCATATAATGCTGATTCGGTAAAGGTGAGCTTAGAAATTGCGCAACTCTTTCTAAACAGTTAAACGCACAGCTATCCTTACAGTGGTGTCCATTGTCTCGGACGTATCGACATATATGTGTGCATAATGGAAACATATTAAAAGATATTTGCAGCTTCCCTTCCAATTTTCGGATTTTAATCATGTCAAAACTTTATTTCTTTTGACCGATTGATTGCTATTTCTTCTGATGAGTTAAGGGCATAATAGATTCACTGATTTATATAATAATTACGGAATTGATTTTGCGCCACGAAACAGATACTGTCAAGAATTGTAAATGTCAACTGAATTAAAGGAATAAATTATAAGATGGTTAACATCATGAATTTTGGGAGACAGTTTTTTGTTATTTATTCACTATATAAATATATAAGTGTGTGTGTGTGTGTGTGTGTGTGTGTGTGTGTGTGTGAGAGAGAGAGAGAGAGAGAGAGAGAGAGAGAGGTAAATAACTGTGTCTGTCTTTCTGTGTTTGTGTCTGGTTTGTGTACCTGCCTCTTTATTAGCCAAAGGAGTGTTAGATTAATTAGACATTATTATTATTATTATTATTATTATTATTATTATTATTATTATTATTATTATTATTATTAATAATAATAATGATAATAATAATAAGAAGAAGAAGAAGAAGAAGAGAAAGGAAAAAGTTGAAGAAGAAGAGAAAGGAAAAAGTTGAAAGAGAAGATGTAGAGGAATAGACACAACAGAAATACTAGACCGGATGACCAAAGGAAGAATGCACAAGACACTAATAAGGGGGCGCCTCCAATGAACTAAAGAAGAATAACTTGCCTACAAACTATGTTAAAAATTATAATGACGCAATTGTATGAATAGACATTCCGCTCCCTTAATATTCGTGGACTTCCTCTTGAAGAGCAGAAAGGATACTGGAGCCGAGAAGAACACGTGCATTGACTGCAAGAAAGCCTATGACAGAATCCTCCAAGTATGGATAATCTAGTGCTTAATGATATACAAGGTGTTAGTGCTTAATGATATACAAGGTGTTAGTGCTTAATGATATACAAGGTGTTCGTCTTATAATTATAAGAAACTAGACTACCCGTGACTCGTTGGGTCAATATGTTGTATTACCTATGGAATTCATGTATGGGCGGGACACTTGTGACGTAAAGAAAATAGGGTTTTTTTTTTACATAACAGAAACATTTCTATGAAAGTATATTAAAATGAAAAAAGAATATAGATACATTTGTATGAGTCTTTCTGTTTATAATTGTTTATTTTTGAAAAAAAAACTTACAGTCATTAAATTATAAGTGGTTTGCTATACTTATAGGTAAATGTGCACTGAACAGATACCATAATACTTAAAGTTAAATTCAAATTTTGATATATCTTTTAATTTAAAAGCGAAAAAAAACCAATTCGGACGCTGTAAACGTGCATAGTAAAATAATACGTTTTATTGTCGCGTTGATTATTTATTTGTAGCGCAAATTTAAAAAAAAACATATTTCGGGGTTATTTATTTATGTTGGTAGTGTAGAAGAAAATATATGAATGTTTTTAACAAAGGTGTATTAAAAAATGGAGAATAAATTAAAAAACATGAAGGCGGTGGGTAAATCGACGTTGTAAAATGCTCTTATGATTGTCAACGGGTTAAAGTAGATTTGTAAGAAACTTGCGTTAAAATAACTTAAACGTAATACGGAAATGAACGATGTAAAAAATGCATAAAGTATTAACAATCGTTTATTTAGATAATTTAAACGCGAAAAAAGTGGGACGCTGAAAACATACACAGTAAAACAATACGTTTATTGTCGCGTTGATTATTTAGTATAATATATATCGCATATATGAAACAGGTCGATGATTATACGTATTATTTGTAATCACGTTTTGCGTTTGCTGAAGTTTTTTATTCAATAAATTTAAGATATTCCCTTTTCTAAGGACGTCCGTTTGTTGGAACGAAACCGGTCCAGCGATTTAGGTTTATTTGTTTACGCTCTTATGGGTTTATGTTTATGTACGCATGTGCAACCGGAAGTCGTAAACTGGATGTTGGGTTACAACATCCGTTACAATGTTATTTGAGTTTTATAATTTTTATATTATCAGTCTTATAAATAAAGCAATAGAGACCGGAACAGACAATAAAAGACTGAAATAAGAATACAAACCGATATTCTCCAATGAGACTATATCGCCATTACGATTTATGAATCCATTTAACAACATGATTAGAAAGTTTACTGCTGGATAAAATTTACAAATACAAATGTAAGAATAATCAGCGGAAATTATATCCAAAAGGGAATTAGAAAAGCTAAAAACTACACCAGAAACGTTTGCCAATACATTCAAATGAAATTTGAGATAAAAAAAATGTGAACTACTATCTGCAATTGCTAGAAGCAGACGCAATCAGAGCAAGAGAATCAAACATATTAGGAAAAAATCAGTAAAACTGTTAGAAATCAAGCTATTTTGTAGAAACCTGATAAATCATGAATACTATCTTTATTAAATATTCTCGATCATCCATAGGCTGGACAAACGAATGAGCAAGGCATCTGGACCATAATATTAGATAATGCACTGGTATTATACAATGTACTATGTGTGTGTCTGTGTGTGTGTTTGTGCACGGCGTGATCACATTGACGCACTGGATTTTGTTAGATTGCCGAAGTTAAGCAAATTTGAGCCTTTCGTTAATAAAATGAGTGACCATTTGGGTATTTTAGATACTGTATGTGCTCGTCGTTTATGTCGGCATTGTTTCCAGTCAGTCTGGAGTACGTTGATAATTTTAAGTAAAAAAAAAAAGAAACTGAAAGGAAGAATGAAAGAAGACTTGTAAGTATAGAAGACTGGATGACACAGAGAAGTGGAAAATACATAATACAGAACACAGAAAGTCTGATAATCGCAGCAATATACACCATCATCATGAACAAGATAAAGAGGAGTGAAACGGGAAACAAAAAGACAAGAAAATGATAGTGTGTAGAAAAGCAACTACTATGGAGATTAATGAGTGTCTAGAGCAGATACGTATGTGAATGCTGGATATAGCAATAAAAAGGTCACCTTAGTAGTGAGCCGGAATCGCGATTTAAAACCACGCGGAACAAAGGTAATCAGAACGACCGATATTAAAGTTAACATGGAGAAGACCCAATAAAATGGAAATGACGATTCTGTGGAGAAAGACAGAAACCGATACACAACATTAGAGAATACCGCAATCTGGCCATAAACCAATACAAAAACCGACGACTACGTAGCGAAAGGCCACCTACTGTCGCAATTCGTCTCTATTTCTGTTTCGCAGTCAACTCTAAAAACTGTCAAACCGTATCGCAATCAACTCCCATCCACCGCGAAGGGCATCTAGTTGTCAACTGACTGTTTCCTCTGCGTTGGTATCTTAGGTCCCCCTCCTCACTCCGGCTACCAGAAGCTGTTCTTCCATGTTTTATCTGTAGGTTTCTGTTGTCATTGTCAAATCTAAAAACCTCGATTTAAAAATACCTACGGATTCATTGTTTGCTACTTCCTATCTATTGTTTATTGTAGGCCATTTGTCTATTGCCCCCCCTCTTAACACTTAGTGACTCAAGTCCACCTCAGGTCAACTTTATAATATCACGACACTTCTGACGTCATAAACAAAGGAGATTTCTCAATATAGGAATCTAATGGTTCGAAGTTAGGGAAATTGATGAGGATCAGATAATCAGAGCAGATCACACGCGGTGGTCGTCAGTTGAAGAGTGGGAGCCCCTTAGACGTGAAGGGAGGAAACAGACCATTTAGTCGAAAAGGCTTGAGTTTCTGACATCACAGATCGGTCGATTGAATAATAAAGGAACCAACTGTTTGTAACTGTTTGTCTCGTGTCGTCATTCCTCACAACCAAAAAGGTAAATTTGTTTTTATCGTCATCTTGTAACGAACTTTGTACAACCTTTACAAGTAATGTGCCTCCTCCATCATCAATAATGTATCTCCCCTCCTCTATATGTGTTAACAAGAATCAGTCCAGTCCGATATAAATGTCTCCTTCATTATCATCGTCATCTGTTCTGAGTCCCCGTTAATGTGTCCCCAATATGTACCTCTATGCAACATAAGTAGCGAACGGCAGTCTACTGGAAACAGGTACGTAGCAAAAGGAAAGCTACTGGGAACGACTGCGTCGCGAAAGGCAACTTACTGGAAACTGTACAGGCGTCTCCACTTTAAATGTGCGAACAAATTATGTTGACGCCAACAAGAGACTATATTGACAGAATTAAAATCACAATATCGTTTGGGACATGAAGTTGCAAATAGGCAACTGATTAAATCAAGACGACAAAACATGATAAGAGTCAACAAGAAGTGAAAAACCTGAAAATCGACGTCCCAACAGACAACAGGGTGAAGATCAAGAAGGATAAAAACGAAGCAAATGCACAGCACTTGCAAGACAACTGAAAGAAATATGGTACACTAGAAAAACACTACACCATTAATAAATATAAGAGCATTAGGAGCAGTTCCGACAACACTGGACAAAAGCAGAATGGTAAAAATGGAAAGCTTAGAACCATACAACGTACAGCAATGATAAAATAGTCGAAAGTTTATGGAAAATGTTTGAATGCAGAAACCAACCAGCATGATAGATAAACACCTACTAAAAACAAATAAGCGAAAATATTGTTGTGAAGGTTTAACAGTACTGGGAAGACTAAAAAAAGAGCGAGTACCAACCGAATCTTACCTTTAAATGTGTGAGAGTACTATAGATTTATTCCAACCAAGGCTAATGGTCGATGTTAATAACAAATCAATGTTATGATAACGCAAAGTGATTTGCAAAATTTATCAGAAGAGGGAAATACTGAGAGAAATATAGGGATGCTTTTTGTCAGTCAGACACCAAGAACATTGTTTGCTATTGTCAGTGATCCCTCACTGACAAAGACTTGTTTGAAGACTCTTGGTAAGTAAAGAATAATACAACAAAAAATGTTCGTGAAGCATCTTAGAGGATGGAAAGACCACTTATGAGAAGCATCATTCAGACCTCGACTGAAACGGTAGTGAATTACTGAGAGAGCATATTACCACTTAAAACAAGAGAAAAGCGACGGTCGTTACCAACAATAAATCAATGGTAATTGGCGAGCATACAAAATAGCTTGCAACCTATAACAAAAGTCGCAAAGAGTACTGGAAATGTTTTGAGGTTTGTTGTCACTCAGAACCCAGGGAACATCACCCGCTTTTGCCAGAGTGTGTGGCCCTTTATACTGATGTATATGATAACTCCTCTTAGCTAAATGACCACAAAAATTGCACTAATTAAGATGCGCTGAAGGGGCATATAGCTCACTAATCAGTGAGTTACGAGAGAACTTGATGAACGCGATATTTTTAAATACCTATGGCGTTCTGGGAGCGGAAATAATCAAATCAACGGAAATGAAGGCGATAATAAAAATTAACTCGCTTAAACAGTATTATACAAGAGAAAAACAGTTATATAACTCAGATTCCTTCATTGCAAAATCAGAAAACTTTGGAATATGCACAACGCTCTGTACCTGAAGGGTGATATCAGACGACTCTATGAAAATGAAAAATGAGGAGGAAGAGGACCTGTAAGTAATAAATATTGTCTCGGCGACGCAATAAAATAGACAAATACATTACGCAAAACACAGATTGGCCTAGTAAAATAAAAGTAAAGTGGTTGAGCGTAGTCGGGAACGAAGTTTGAGCAGTTGCTATCTTGAATTGTAGGGATCACTAATTCTGCCCCAGGATTACTACACTTACTTATGATCCTCATCTTATGATAATGCATGTTTAAAGAAAACGGGGACGTCAAATGCTAGTTGTGACTCTTCAGGTTTTGTTGTAAAACTGGAATTAAGTTTATGAATATGCAGGTAGCGAAATGGTAGAAAAGAGCGACAAAAAATGCAAAGGGAAAAAAACAAAAAGATTTTGTAAAACACTATTAAAGAAATTGCTCATGATGAAACGTGAACATTTCCACGTATTGGCATTAACGTATTTCAATTTTTCATTTATTTACAAATAAGGTGAGCGCAAACACAAAACCCACACCTCAACATATATCTAATATATATATATATATATATATATATATATATATATATATATAAATGGAAAGAAGACTCATTACCAAAAATACCAAATTATGTTACTTCGTTTCGAATACGTTCTAAGCTCAAACCATTTTTGCACACCAAAAACGAAATTCGTCATGTAATGCAATCATGGCTTATAAAAGAATCTCAATAGTGCAAGCAGACTTCTGCATTAGACAATCGAAAAAGTTTTACGCTACAAGGGACAATAAAACGGTTATTAACTCCTGACCTGAGGAGCACGCATTCACAGGCTGACAAAAAACAGCTTATGCATACGACATACAATATAAGGCATAGCTTCCCACACTGACTAAACGAAGGAAAACATTTATATATGCGTACAATTAGAGAGTCTACGGAACTTACACGCATATACATACTTACAAACATCACACATACTCACATATACACACACACATACACACACATATATATATGCATCTACATGCACACTTATTGCGCATTCATGTCTTTGCGTCGAATTATAATGAAAAGAATGGTTTAATTGTTAAACTGACAGACGCCAACAATTCACTCATATAAAATAATTGTCATATTTTGTAAATTTTTCTATATAGATAAGTTACGTTTCTTAATCATGGCTTACCCTTTTAGATTGTAGACGTGCAGTTTTAAGATTTAATGATAAGGTTTTGTCATGGAACACTAACGAATCAAAGCCAACGTTTATTTATACAGTTGATGAGTTAAAGATGCTGAGCTAAAGAAAGGGAGAAGACGACCACAATCTAACTATTAAATCATATAAGAAAATATACTTCCAGTTTTTTGTCATACAACGAAATCACCCGCGAAAGAAGACCTACAATCCTTTGTCTTATAAATAAATTGCATTAAAAGCTACACCTCCAGTCTGTTGTCTTAATACTTAAACACACTAGAAACTATACTTCTAGTCTTTTGTCTTATTACTTAATCACATTAAAAACTCTGCCCCAAGACATTTGTCTTACTAAGTAATCACTTTAGAAACTAGGCCCCAGTCTATTAGAAAATATACCCTAGTCCATAGTAAGTAATCACATTAGAAACTATACCCCATTCCTAAGCAAGTAATCACGTTAGAAACTATACCCCAGTCCTAAGTAAGTAATCACCTTAGAAACTATACCCCAGTCCTAAGTAAGTAATCACCTTAGAAACTATACCCCATTCCTAAGTAAGTAATCTCATTAGAAACTATACCCCATTCCTAAGTAAGTAATCTCATTAGAAACTATACCCCAGTCCTAAGTAAGTAATCACGTTAGAAACTATACCCCATTCCTAAGTAAGTAATCACGTTAGAAACTATACCCCTATTCCTAAGTAAGTAATCACATTAGAAACTATACCCCAGTCCTAAGTAAGTAATCACGTTAGAAACTATACCCCTATTCCTAAGTAAGTAATCACATTAGAAACTATACCCTATTCCTAAGTAAGTAATCACATTAGAAACTATATCTCTAGTCTTTTGTCTTACTAAGTAATCACTCGGGCTATGATATGCGCATATTCTTATCATTGTCTTGACTCTCGAGTATATATCCCACACAGTTAGGCACAGTAAATCAACCAAGAACGACACCACTCTGTATAAAAGCATATAAGATATCAACGGATACACACTCGAGAATCAAACCATGAAATAAATATGTAGTTGGCATAGCCCTAGTAATCATATTAGAAGATTTACCCCAGTCCTTTGTCTTACTAAGTAATCACATTAGAAACTATACTCCAGTCTTACTAAATAATTATATTAGAAACTATACCCCCAATTATTTGTCTTACAGCACGATAACGCACTAGAAAGTTGATCTTAAGCAGGCATCCTACCACTAAATCACACTTGAAACTATCTAAAGTTTTGTACCTTGTTTCTAAATCAGACGTGAAACTCTACCCTCATTCCGTTCTTTTTCTACTGAATTGTACCTTAAAGTATACATACAGTCCATTATTTTCCATTAAATTACACAAGGCAGTAAACCACTGGGTTTTTTTCTAAAAACTAAACCACATGATAAAGTATACTGCGTAATAGATCACACTGAAAAGCATATCTCCATGTTTTTTCTCTTTCAACTAAATCGCACTTGTTATTTGTTTTAGATTATATTACACAAGAAATTACAAATATAGCTTTTTGCTTTACCAGCGAATCCGAATGTAATATATACTTTCCGTCTTTTGTCTTACCACTGAACCACAGACCGTATTAGCAGCTTGACTAATTTGCGATAATGATTAGTTACTTCTCAAACGAATTGAACCTGTGGTCCTTCCCGTGTGCACGCACACATGCTCAGAGAGGCAGCCACACGAATACACAACAAGATATAATGTAGAGCGTGTGAGTATTTATGTGGTTCTTTTGTACTTACGTGCATGTATGTATATGTTCGTATGTGTCTGAGAGTGTATATGTATTTTTCTAGATCAGTTCAGACTTAAAATGTAAGAAAAGTGCGTGTCGAAGCAAACGTAAAACACGTGTCAGCAAATCCGTTACGTTACATGTGTGCCCTACCATATCACCCCATCATACCCGCCAAAAAAACAGATGTCAGACAGTAGGGTTGAACCATTCGCCGAACACAAACACGGATCACATGTGTGACGGAAGGGCGCCTGCAGTGGCAAAAGTTTAAAAGAAATGAAATCCCGCCATCACGAACAAGAAAAACGCTTGAAAAACTTGAGCAATTAAAAAGAGAAGAGATGATAGAACGTCGATGTCTCAACCAATATACACCTAAATGCAAAACAAAAACACAAAAAAACAGGCATATTTTATTATGTTAAATATGTCTTTTAATGAACTTAATTCTTCGTAAAAATTCAGCTTTATTATTACTACTACAATAAGATAGCCTAAAAAGATGCAAACAAATTGATTGCAAGAGTCTCTAATCTCTACAAATGTTGGTTTTAAAATTTTAAATAACTGAAATATAAACAAAAAGGAAAAAGACCGTGACAATTGAAAGAACTAACAAAATTATTTAACTCGAATGCGAAAACTTTCTTAAAATAAAATATAACAAATAAGTTAAACCATGAAAGACACTATTATGCATATTCATACATTGCTAGAATTTTACATAAGCCGAATAGATTGTTAAATTTTATACCCCTTCTCTCTTTCCTCGTCATCATCGCTCTTCTCTTGCGTCAGCCACTCCTAGTAATATAACTACCATATTCTCTTCCTACGTTTTTTATATCCCTTTCATTTCTATATTTCCTTTATATTCCTTCCGTTTTATTTTATATTTTCATCCGAATGTGTCTTAAGCTAGATTTCGTATTTGTAACACTAGCTGTACCCGGCCACGCGTTGCTGTGGTTCAGTTTAGTGAAATGATTAAATTGAATGAATATCGCAAAATTTCAAAAAAAATATATGTAAGGTAGAATATTAGTTTTCGCGTCACGTCATGAATCAAGTAACATTTTTAATTATGTAGATTAACATCAATAAATAATTTGGAAATTTGCATACATATCTATTTTATTGGCACATAGATCTATTTCATTCTTATTAGAAATCATCAGTGCAACTCATCCGAATTAAATAACAATGAACCCATGCATAGATATGCTACAGCAAAAGTGGTTTCCATTATGAATAACGGCTGCGAAGCATTTGTTTTAAAAAAAGTGAAAAAAAACAAATGTATACAAATAAAAAAGAAAAAACAATAACACGAAAAATAAAAAACATATGCATGTAAAAAAAATTCAAGATTAAATATCAAATGAAGTTCAAATATGAATGATATTCAGACAGATTTACTGTAAGAAACTTACCAAGGAATTATTAACAGAAGTTCAGTTCTACCGGAAGTAAAACCGAGACGAGTCTCGCAGAATCGACTTAGGAAAAATATTTTTATTTTATTTAATCTTATAATTTGCAATTTTAATTTATTTTAATGACATAAAAACATTCCTCGACCCTAAGGATAGATTGGCGAAGGGCATTATAATTTGAAATGCCTAAGTATAAATACTGTTCATAACCTCTCTTTCTATATGGTGTTTTTTTTTTCTTATTGAACTGTTAAATATACTTATATACATATAATCACGTTGTCTTAAATTTCATTACACATATATATGCACACACACATACATGTATATATATATATATATATATATATATATATATATATATATATATCCCATTCTGCAATAAACGCTACTGTGTATATAATTGTATAAATAGATATATGGACTTCTATTTCGTCACGCGTAAGTTAGCGATTAAAACGCATGCCTTCTTCTAGTCTCCGGACAAAAATAGTTAAGTGTTGAGGGGAAGCAATAAAGCAAATAACAAGTCAAGCAATCTTCTAAGACATACCATATCGCCTGAAATAAACTCGGAATTAAGTTTCCCCCACTCCATAATAAAAAAGGATATGCGGAGTGTTTTTTAACCTTTAGGTCAAGATAAACATAATTATAGTTTGTATATGAAAAACTCAATTACTGACGTAATCTATAAATTCATATGAGAATTTTAGTAGTATTTTTCGGGATAAATCCTGAATGCGAACATTGGCGAAGCATAATATTTTTCTTCATTTCTAACGAAGTGTGCATACTAGTTCGTGTATATAGAAGAAGGGGGTAAAAGAAGAGCTGTATTAAAACCCAATAGTTCATATTGTTTTTTTTTTAAATAACCTTTCTGTTATTATTACATAAAGACGTCAGTTTACATCGCCTTTCCTAAGACACCAGGCACAATAAATTGTGATCAGTATCGTACAATCAGTCTCACTAAGGGTCATCTCACTAAGGTTTTTTGCTTGTGCCTATTAACAGAATGAAAAACGAGATACTGCAGAAGTATCTGAAGCCCAGTTTGGTTTTAGGGCCGATAAAGGGTATAAGAAATGCAATATTTACTTTGAAACCCCTCATCGAAAAATCTATTGAGGTACAGAAAGGCTTATGTCAGTGTTTCATAGACTATTCAAACACGTTTTCCAAGGTAGACACCTGGGTTTATTCGACATTTTCATCGATCTTAACATTGACGGAAAGGATGTTAGAGTTATCGAAACCCTCTATTGGGAACAGAAATCAGTCATCAATGCTGACAATGACTGCAGCGACTACAAACCAGTTCTCAGAAGTGTGAGACAGGAGGATGTTTTCTCGTCTGATCTTTTCAACATTTACGGCGAAATGACTTTACACAACATTGAAAATCAGGAGAATAACAGTGTAATCTATCACAACATCAACAATTTTAGATATGCAGTCGATATCATCCTCGTCGTAAACTATGGCGATAAAATAAAACGAATACTAACTCCAGATACAAAGGAAAGTGAGATAAAGGGATGTAGCTCAGTGCTAAGAAGACAGAATCCGTGGTTATCTCAAAAAAAGCTGTATTACCAAAATGTAACTTCTAATGCAAATGGATGCATTCAAATACCTTGGTTGTGCTATTTATACCTGATGGTGTGTCGCAAAAATCAAGAAAAGTATCAGATGGCAAAATCCTCCATTAACAGCATGAAGTGCATCTTCACAAACAGAAACATGAAAAAGAGTACAAAAATCAGAATCTTGAAGATATATGGTGAATTTCCCTATACAACTGCGAATGTTGGACGCTCAAAAGGGTTACTAAAAGTCGTTTAGGAGCAACAGAGATATGGTTTATAAGAAGAATTCCAAGAAGGAAAGACAAATAAAGAAGTCAAGCGTCAAGCAGAGCGCAACAGATCACTTCTAGATACCGTACACGTCAGACAGTTGAAAGTCTTTGGACATATAATGCGGACAAACATGGTAAAAAAAAATATGTGATGTTAAGAAAAATCGTCGGCAAGAAAAGCAGAGGAAGGCAGAGAACAAAGTTCACGGGCGGTCTCAGAAATATCACGAAATGCACAACCATAGACCTCATTAGAAGAACCGAATGCAGAGGCTACTGGAGGGTTATGAATAGATCTAAGACATCAGAATATTCTTTTCATTGTTTTTTTTTACAAGTATATATCTGAAACAGTTAGACACAATTAATCAATCAAGAACCACATCACTCTATATAAAAACATATATGATATCAATGGATATGTACATGAGAATCAAAACCAGGAAAATAATATGCTGTTGTCATATCCCTAATTATGAACATCGGTGTCTGCGAAACATACCTGATACATGAATAAATAGTTATTTTATTATAACATAAAATAAAAGCGTGTGTTCCAAACAAAATAAAGCGATTGAGAATGAGTGTTATAGACAGAAGACAGTAGGATGTTAGTGACTTAGTGAGTTCATTGTAAATAAGGGAATTTAATGTTTTAAGCATAACTACCTCCGCACACTAAGAAATATTTTAGCATATATATTTGTGTTATTATAATAAATAGGAAGATGCCTTAGAGAAACAAACGTTTATTAACTGAGAGTTTTAATAATAATAATAATAATAGGTAAATATGTGTTTTGGCAGATTTTTCTGATATCGCATGTTATTTTATTCACGGTAGATAAAGATGTATCATTTTATAGCCTATGTCTCTAAAATGTATTCCTGGTTGATCGGTGAGTATAAACAGGATGAAGACACAGACCGTACATGACCCTTCCCCAACCTCCAAGCATAGCCGAAATATTCGCACTAAGTGACATCCGCTTTCTAAGGGAGGTAATTGCATGCTCGCCAGTGTATCTATGCTCATAAAGTCTGTCTACGTATGCATATGTGCCTAAAGTGTTTTCCGTGCCGAAAAGTGCATGTGCTTTTAAATGTGCACCAGTTTATATGTATGTGTTAATGAGAATTTTTCGTTTTTAAAGAGTGAATTTTTTTTTTCTCGGCTCTAAAAAGATGAATTTATGCGTGGCTTCGTTACGCGTTGAATACGCTGCTTTTATGTGCCAGTTTTATTTTTCTTTTACCAAGTACAGAAAAAAAGTATGAGGGGAAAAGGATATAAAAGAAAAATAAGCGATAGGATCTTGTTGCGCCAATCTAAATGAATAAAATATTATGCCTCTATGTACGATGGTGTCCCTGTATGTACATCCATAACACTCAAAGCAAAATTAGTTGAAATATAGATGCACAAAAACTAGTAAGCAAGAACATAGATACGAGTCACGATAGTGTTTTAGACAAGCATGGACGTGTCCTGCAACCAGTTGTGGTTCCAATTTCTGAGAATTCAAACTTCATCTACTATTAGAATAATGCAATTGAATGTGAAGAATAAATTAGTTCCTAACGTTCTTAAATTGTGAAATAATATACACTAGCAGGGTCTGTGGAAATTCCACGGAATAAGAAATATGTTTAATTAAGAAATATGTTTTGATAAAGCTGATATTTTTCTGGGTAGCACAAAAAAAATTTAGTTTTAAGGACATAAAAACCAATAACACGCAGCAAATATGACTTCTACGAAAATAGTGATCATTGTATTGTAAATAACAAAACTGACAAAAATGAGATAAATTAACAAGTTCTAATATATATATATATATATATATATATATATATATCCATTCACGTGTAATCACCTTTTTCTTCACCACGTTCCCTCTGCTTCGCTTTCTTGTTATCAAGTAAGATCTTTGACTTGTTGTTTCATCAAATACTTTTGTATGCAAAGCCCGATCTCGCATTTTGCTAATTCCTACCCTCTGATGAGAGGGAAAGTATTTCTTTGCAACTCCGCGGATTAAGGACTATCCACTTATCAAGTGTTTCCTTTTCAGATTAAATATGTTTTTAACTCTTTTTCAAGGTGTTTTTTAACATGTTTTATTAACTGTTTGCTCGTATATATATATATATATATATATATATATATATATATATATAGAGAGAGAGAGAGAGAGAGAGAGAGAGAATTTTCAGAATGTTGGATGTGGTTGGATGACCACGCCCCTTGTCGAGATGAAGTAGGTTTATTCCACAGCTTGATTTCGTTGCGGTTTGCTTGATCTTCGTCGCTGTTTTGCTTTGATATGTCTGACTGATGAGCCCAAATAAGGGCAAAACTCGAGTCTTAGACTTCCGGTTCGTTGGCTAGCGTGGCTCTTGTGGGCTGCGGCGTTCTTTAGGCTGTGGAAATAATCATATATATATATATATATATATATATATATATATATATATATATATATATATATATATATATATATATATATGAAACCAATAACACATAACACATATATATATGTTAAGATTTCTTATTCCTTAGAAGCGCCGGTTTGAATAAAATACATACGTATTATATACGTTTTATACTAAAAACAACGCATTATTACAAAATAAACAGACATTTATTTTGTTTGCAAATTATGTTGAAATTCATAAATATATTTCGAGGTAAAGCCTCATCATCAGTATGTATTTCTTTCTTTTTATTTTTTTTTTGCTTCTAAGGAACAAGAAATCTTTACGTGAATTCCGCGTGACCTAACGCATCGTTCGGAGATTAAAAAAAAAACTACCATAAAAACAACAAACGGACTTCTACTTTCTGATTATCTGCACCAGCAACAACATGGCAAAAAAAAAAGAAAGAAATACATACTGATGATGAGGCTTTACCTCGAAATATAGTTATGAATTTCAACATAATTTTCAAACAAAATAAATGTCAGTTTATTTTGTAATAATTCGTTGGTTTCTTTTTTTCAAACGTATATAATACGTATTTATTATATATATATATATATACATACATACATACATATATATATATATATATATATATATATATATATATATATATATATATATATATATAATAAATACTTATATATCCATCCAGAAAGTATTATTAGGCTACATATATTCTGTACAAATAAGCGATGGTTGTTAATTTACTCCTTCTTTCGAATGTTTAATTTTTTTACGTAATATTTCGCTGACTTATTTATTTAATGAATAGTCGCCGCACGCTAAATTATTATAACGAGTTCCTTTCTCCCGCCATTACAAAAAGGGTCGTATATTATTATTATTATTATTATTATTATTATTATTATAATTATTATTATTATTATTAATCTTCTTCTTCTTATTCTTATTCTTCTTATTATTATTATTATCATTAATCTTCTCCTTCATCTTCTTCTTCTTCTTCTTCTTCTTATTATTATTATTATTATTATTATTATTATTATTATTATTATATTCGAAAATAAGTATATGAAAGGGAGGCCAGGCTCATATTCTTGTCTAAGATTTACAGATTGACCATTTTAAAACCTGAATTTAACGAATTGAAGCAGTTTGGCCTTTAAAGATTTTTTCCAAGCGTAACGTATGTTCCCACCAAGGATGGCATAAACAGAATATTATAGAGATTAATTTTAAATAACTATTTGTCTGAATATACAGTGACCCTAAAAAAACGGGCCCCAACTATAATTAGGCCCCGTTTCTTAGTGTTTTGTCCGAATGAAATGAAACTTTCGCCATAACTAGTTCATAGTTCATTATATTCAAAACATCACATCAAAACACTAGGGTATTGGGCCTTTTTTTTCTCCGTTCTACAGCATGTGTTCTAGATGGCCTCCATTTTGCTTTTGTTTTTTGGGG
>NC_136484.1:60781087-60821087 GCF_053919585.1 Euprymna scolopes | reverse complement strand
GAATATTACTGCTACTACTACTACTACTACTACTACTACTACTAATAATGATAATAATAATAATAATAATAATAATAATAATATTATAATTATTATTATTATTATTATTATTTGCTTACAAGGAGCTTTCACAGGTTATCAAAGATATCTACTTGAAAACAGCCTGTGGTGTGCCTGGAAGCTGAGTGACAACAAGTCTCCCCAGATTTCCAGTACTCTCCACCTCTTTCGGTAGTATTTGCAAAAATAAAAATGTGCATTATTGCAACAGCTGCTTGCCATTGATTCCTCGTTGACATCGGCTATTGGGCTTCACTGGAATTTGAGTGGCAATAAGCCTCCCCACGGCCCCAGTTCCCTTCGCTCTTTCCTTCCTCCTTGACTCTACTTGGCTGTTTGGTCTCACTTTTTTCTTTTTTTTTAGGGGAGCATTCAGTGATGCTGTAAAGGGGGGAAGGTTCAGAGAACTTATAGATATGCGGCTTGAATGTACTTGGTTTCATGTGGCCTTTTATGTTTTACCTCTGCAGCAGTTTGTCTGGTCCGATTCTTCTTCTTCTTCTTCTTCTTCTTATTATTATTATTATTATTATATTGATTTCTATTCCGTGGCCTTAGGTCAAGATCAAAGTGTAGTATTCGTTCTTCAGATGCTACACTTCAATTTATTGTTCTCTGTTAGTGGAGAAGAAATCCTTCACGATTGAAACAATTTTTATTTTTGTTCCTTTTCTCCACATTAAAAAAACGACCCTGGTGTCTAACTCTGTCCCGTGGGGGGGGCATTGTAAATAGGAACATGGCAAAATATAAGTCACGCTAGCTAAAAATAATTACAAATCTTTAAAATGAAATGAAGACGACGAAGGGGGTAGAAAACATAAATGTAGAAAAAAAGTGCAAGAAGAAGAAGAAGAAGAAGAAGAAGAAGAAGAAGAAGAAGAAGAAGAAGAAGAAGAAAGGGAGACATGTTCTTTCGGATAACATCTCTGTCTTCTGATCACACCTGATGAATTTGCGACGGTATCTTTCGTTCCTTCTCTCTGCCCGCTGGACACAAGCGATTGACGAAAAAAAAAATATCACAAGTGGTTAAAAGTTGTTTTAGTCCAGTGACCAAATACAATGGCGTAAATATGGAAGCAGATCTGTGAAATGTCTTCGTGACAAGTGTCATTCAGAAGGAATTGTTTGGCGAGCAAAGAATTGATACTATTAGCCATTTGTTTCTTCTTTCAGTTTTTCAACTAGCAATGACATGAACATTAATGTTAGCATTTTGGGAGGGTTTATTTGTTTGCTTGTATGTTTCACAAGTCATGCGTTTGTCATATATCCATTAGAGCGATAATGTATATGTACACATACACAAACATACAAACAAATATATAGATGTATATATATATATGCATTTACATATGTATATATGTGTACACACGCATACACACATATATATATGTATATATACATTTATATATGCCTATATGTACATATAATTATATATCAATATATACGATAATTACATGGATATATATATATATATTGTTATCAAGTAAGATCTTTGACTTACTTGTTGTTTCATCAAATACTTTTGTATGCAAAATCTGATCCCGCATTTTGCTAATTCCTACCCTCTGATCAGAAGGAAAGTATTTCTTTTACACTCCGCGAATTAATGACTATCCATATATCAAGTGTTTCCTTTTCAGATTAAATATGTTTTAACTCTTTTTCAAAGTGTTTTTTAACATGTTTTATTAACTGTTTGCTCCTATATATATATATATATATATATATATATATATATATATATATATATATATATTGAAATATTCGTTGTGGGTTATTGTTTCAGATTTTATTTTAACCTCTTTTCTACTACTATACACTAATGATTTTTCTCCTCTTCTGATGAGAAGCATTAAGTTTCGAAATGCCATGGCTTCCCCTATTAATTGCATTACATAATAAAGTTTTATTTACTTTTGATTTTCATATTTACTCCATATATACATATATATATATATATATATATATATATATATATATATATATATATATATGTATGAGAGCAAATAGTTAAATAGTTAAATTTTTATTTTATATATATATATAGCATAATCGCATTGACACGTTAGATCACCGAAGTTAAGAAAGGTTGAGCCTGGTTAGTACCAGATGGGTGATCATGTGGGAATTCTAGACGCTGTATGTGCTCTCCGCTTATCTCGGCATTTGTTTCTAGTCGTCTTGTACATACAATTCACATCTCACTGTCGAGTTAGGAGAGGTGTGGTTGAATATTACGTACCTCATGCCATAAAAATTTCATGCGCAGGCACCCCTACCTGACTATTCATGGCCTGTCAAAGACTGAAGAAACACACACACGCGCAAACACACACACACACACACACACACACACACACACACATATATATATATATATATATATATATATATATATATATATATATATATATATATAGCATTAAGTATTTTAGCAACTAGTGAGTATAATTTTATTTAGTATGCGACATCAATTAATCAGAATTTTTCAAATTTCCGTTTGGAGTTTAATATAAGCAAAACCTTTCGATTTTAAAGTAACAATGTGTCAGATTGCCATTAAAATACATTCATAGTCATCACATTCACAGAGTACAATATATCCAGAATTTAAATGTTTGCTTTATACAACGTGAGCTGATAATAGATCAATACTGAAATAAGGATTCTAGACATAAGATTTACTGGCGTTCCTCAACACAGATAATCCATGCCAAGTTTGAAACACTCGCGTATAGTTCATTCCTAGTAATAAAACACTTCTGTTTTCTCTCTCTCTCACTCTCTCTCTCTATCTATCTATCTATCTCGCTGTGTATATATATATATATATATATATATATATATATATATATATATGTGTGTGTGTATATATATATATATATATACACACACATATATATATATATATATTGTGTACAGAAAGTTGTTAGTTAATAAGGCCCGTCACACACACACACACACACACACACACACACACATATATATATATATATATATATATATATATATATATATATATATATATATATAGATTGTATACTCCATAAACAATTCAAACTTGAAGGAGGGCTATATAGAGATGATGCACTTTTCATAACGAATTCTACTAATAAAAATTATGAAAAAGCAATTAAAGCTCTACATAAATTATTTAAAAATTATGGACTTAGTATAAAAATCGACCCTAATAAAAAAATTGTTAATTTCTTAGACATAACCTTAAATCTTGAAAATTCTACCTTTGAACCATACCATAAACCTAACCAATCACTTCTATATGTCCACAATCAATCAAACCACCCTAAATCAATATTAAAATCAATAGTTCCCAATATCGCTCTAAGAATTTCTAGACTGTCTTCTACTAAATCAATATTTACCAAAAATGAAAAATACTATAATGAAGCCCTTAAAAACTCTGGATATAATTCACAAATTAAATTCATAAATGAAAATGATAGAAACGTAAACTGCATTAAAAATAAACCTATTAAGAGCGTAATAACATATAATATGGCAATGTCTTCCCGTATACGAGTTAAGAAAAATAACCAAGAGACAAAAAAAAAGATAAAACTAAACTACAAATATTAGATAATAATACAAATAAACAGCAAACTAAAACCCGTAAACGTAAAAATAGACACAAGGAGATCCTATGGTTCAACCCCCCGTATTCCAAAAACCTAGAAACAAACATAGCCAGAGAATTTTTTAAAATATTAGATAAGAACTTTAAAGCCCCCCATAGATATAATAAAATTTTCAATAAGAACACAATTAAAGTCTCTTACTCTACTATGCCTAACCTTCATCAGAAAATAATTAGCTCTAATAATAAGAAAATTAATAAACTACAAAATACAACTATACAAAATACATCGGACTGTAACTGTAGAAGAAAAAATAAATGTCCCCTACAAGGCTCATGTAAAATTGAAAATGTTATCTATAGCTGCACAGTATCAAAAATTCCAAATCTACAATAACCTATGAACAGCCATAACTCAACTACCAGATTAAATAATAACACCAACTTAAATCAATCTACCGATCAATTACTAATCAACCCACCACATTATAATCCAACAATAGACCTAACGGAAAATAATCACAATAATCAAGAGGTAATATATATTGGTTCCACATCTGGCCCAATAAAACATAGAATTTCAACGCACAAACATTCTTTTAAAAATAACTCTCTATCAAACCAAACTACTCTATCCAACTATATTTGGCAACTAAAAAATAGCAATATTTCTTTCAACTTAAAATGGCAAATAATTGAGACTTGCAAATCATATAAACCAGGAGATAAATTTTGTGCACTATGTACAAAAGAAACCCTAAAAATTTTAAAATATGAAGATATAAAAAGCACAACCAAACTAGTAAATTCAAGACACGAGCTTCTGACATGTAATCATAAACGTTGGTTTAAATTTAATAAATATAAACCACCTTAAATCATTAAAAATTACTCATTAGTAAAAATAGATTACAATTTTTTTTTTAAAAATTAAGTTAGACCAATTACCTCCCTTAGACCCGTAAATCAAATAATAAATAAAGCCAATAACACATGACAATTATCTCCCCTTAAAAACTTGCAAAATAAATATTCTCTCTATATATATTAACTGTAACGTCTTTAAATCAAAATACGCTAACGGAAACAATTTACTGCACGAGCGTCGTCCCTTTTAAAATTCATCATTCAATAAAATAAAAAGCTATAGCAAACATCTAAATGACTACTTTAAACACAGTTCCTGGTTTCAAAAAAAGAAAAACTAAAAGGTAACTATCTCTATATATTTTTAAATCAAATTTATTATGTAAATTCAAAAAATATTTTTTTCTACTCATTTCTATCTCTAACCTATATTAATTTTCTTATAAATTTTAAATCCAAACCTTTTATTTCAATTTTTCAGATTCATCTGCCTTACTTTTGATGCTAGGTTTATTTATGGTGTCTTTTAAATTCAATAAAAATCCTCCTAAATTTGCTGATGAGGAGACCGTGCTTACCAAAAAAAACTATGTATAATTGTTCTACATAACTTCATGTATACCACAAATAAAAAGCACGGATTTCCGAAACGATCGTACAGATAATTGACTTTGTTGTTGTTCCTTCTTATGAAACTGATTTTTAATTTAATTAAAATTTGATTTTTAAATTTTTAAAAAAAATTTTTAAATTTTTTAATTATAAATCACATTACTTAATATATATATATATATATATATATATATATATATATATATATATATATATATATTGTGTACAGAAAGTTGTTAGTTAATAAGGCCCGTTTAAGGTATCCTTATCAAGCTCTCTTCAGCCAATATTCGTAAGAGACGAATATTGGCTGAAGAGAGCTTGATAAGGATACCTTAAACGGGCCTTATTATCGGGCTTGAAACCGACGGTACCAATGATCTGTCTCAACTAACAACTTTCTGTACACAAAATATAAATACGCTCTTAAAATTTGGATTTTCCTTTTAATTGAGCACTCTGCTGGAATTCTTTTTCCAAAAAAAAAACTAATCATATATATATATATATATATATATATATATATATATATATATATGTGTGTGTGTGTGTGTGTGTGTGTGTGTGTGTATAATAAGTTATAAAATATATACGGCTATAAAGCTACACAGAATATTCCGATTTCATCCACGCTAGGATTCGTCAGGCTTATATATATATATATATATATATATATATATATATATATATATATAAATATTAATTATTAATTAATAATTACTACGTGCATAAAAGTAAGTCATCTATTGACAAGGATCGAACCTATAACATAATTGTTGTCAATAAAAGTCTAGCTATACTGATGAGGGGTAAACTTCGAAATATGCATGTGTATAGATGACTTACGTTTATGCACGTAGTAATTATTAATTAATAATTAATGTTTAAATAAAAATTTAAAAATTAAAAACGTCCTAAGATTTGGACGAAGAAAAATTTAAACAAAAAGGCAAATAACGCCTTTCTTACAATAAGAGAAAACGCTCAGGGAGCGGAATAAAAAAATTAATCGCTAATAAAAAAAATAAAAATAAAAATTCAAGCAATCTAATGAATAGAGAATAGAGAAATAAAAAGGAAAACCAGAGTTATATGCTTATCAACGTTTCGTCTTATATATATATATATATATATATATATATATATATATATATATATATGTGTGTGTGTGTGTGTGTGGTTGTTTGTGTGTGTGTTTGTATGTGTGCGTGTGTTTATGTGCGTGTGTGTGTGTTTATGTGCCTGTGTACTAGATAATATGATTTAAAATAATCATTTCCGTAGTCTCAAAGAATTTATCATAAACAACTAGTGTACGATCGTTTCTGAGACAATACAATGTTTTTTGGAAATATTATCTTTTTGTCAGCACAGGGGATTGGGTACTAAATCGAAAATTGTCACATAGGATCAGGTTTAAAGTGAAGATAACTGTTGTGGCCATGAAAGTGTCACTAAGGAAAACCCGGACACGAAGATGAGTTAAAAAGGTAAAATATATTGAAATAAAAACAGCATGTACAAACAGCAACCGTTGTTGTAAGTATCGCCAAGATGGCGGACTACGAGGTATAATGACTGCACCAAGAGGTTTTACTTTCAGTTAATCTATACAGTTCGGAAGAGATCATCTTTTAGTTCACGGGTGAGTCTCCACAACAATAACCAACTTTTATACAGCAAATCATGAAATATTTATGCAATAGAAAAGGAAATAGACGTTAGCAGCACAAATTAATGTAAGAGTCATATTAAGACGAGCAAGGATATTAGATGTTTTTGTTTGTTTTTATTTTGTTTTATTTATTTATTTATTTATTTATTTTTGCATGACGTAGTCTGTAGGTTCAAACTCCGCACGTAAATTTTTCTCATTTCTTTTAATTAACTGCAAAGAATTTTATAAGACTTGAAAATTAACGTGTTTTTATTTTATTTTTTTATTTATATTTATTTATTTATTGCATGACGAAGTCTGTAGGTTCAAACCCTCGAACGTAAATTTCTTACTGTATTTTTCTGTTAACTGGAAAGAATTTTATATGAAATAAATTTATAAAAGAAACAGTAGGTTCTCTAGAGTGCAATGTAGAATAATTTTGGACTAAGTTACTGCTTGGAGGCATGCGAAACTTCCTCCATGGCGATTTCACGGATTTTGATGACAATACAAATATGGGAGTGTGAAATATTCGTTGATCATCATTCAATACCGGGTAACGTCGGGTCTCCCTGCTAGTATATATATATATATATATATATATATATATATATATATATATATATATATATATATATATATAGTCATCGAAGGGAAGAGTAATGAAATATGAAACTTCCCCTCCCCGCGTAACAGACACGTGACCAGAATTGATAAGATTCAAAATAATGCGACGAAATATTGCCTCTCTTTATTAATAATTCTGTCCATCCCCGACATATCAGATGTCTTTGAATAATAAGAAAGTACGAACGAAGAAAGAAGTTCGTCTCGTTGACTGAAGCTGTTTTTGTAGCATTAAGTCTCCACTTCTCAAAGACGACGACAACGACGACGACGATGACGACGATCGCTGACCGACCAACAATACCGCGACTCTCCTTCCTCGTGGAATCTACATTTCTTCTTAAAAACGGAAATTAATTTCCAAATTTCCTTATGACTTATTCGGGTACGTCCAAATAGTCGGAGGCAATAACGAAAAAAAAAACGATTTTTTCTGAACAGTTTGTGCTGCCGACCGTTGAGAAAAATATAATTATTTTATTCAATATTGCCGTAATCATTGTTGCAAATTTGAACAGATATTTGAGATATAATGGTCAATATCTTCTCTTCTTTTGACTTATTTTACTACAGGTTCCTGTTTCGCTAGTTTTTTTGTCCATTTTTTTATTATTATTATTATTCGTATTATTGTTGTTGTTGTTGCTGTTATTATTATTATTATTATTATTATTATTATTTTATTATTATTATTATCATTATCATCATCATCATAATCGTTATCGTTATCGTTTTTGTTATTTTTTTTTTGTTTTTAGAGGAGGAGGAGGAGGAGGAGGAGGAGGAGGAACTCTGAACCTTTCCCCAATTCTCGTAAAAATCAAAATGGGGTTTTACTGCTCATAAGCGATTACATGTGAACAGCCGTAAAACGTAAAGGGTTAAAATGAAAGCTAAATATCTATTACTTCATGAGGTAATAATCACTGAGGTCCAGACCAATTAGTGTATACTTATGAATACATCCTTTAATTTATCGATCGCTCTCGCTAAAGTAGTATAATTTAATCAGTCCTGAATTCGTCGCTAAAAATGTTAAATAACATCTTCGTCATGAAACGATAAGATTAGATGGACGCATTTAGAGAATTTTTTTTGTATACTTAATTCCTATTATTTGGATTCTTCGAACTATTGTTATCATCTTGAGTGTTATTTTCACAATGTTTAAGTCGATGTAACCTCCGAACTTCTCCAGGTATGCCTTGGTAAACTTGTCGAACTAAGGAGTCTGTGGAGAATTTGGAATCGAAACATTTAATCCATAGAGATAATATGCTCTTGTTCCGTAAGCCATGACTTGGTACAAGTCCTACGAAATTCGCAACTGTATTTTTTAGTGTCACAAGTTTGACAGAAAGATTTCCAAGTTCGACAATATTGTACTACACCTGGAAATAATCCAATATGACAAGTACGCTTCATTAACTCATTCGAATTTTTTCATCCAAATCAGACGTATAGAGCAGCTTAAACAAAGGGTATATCTACAAACAGGTTAAAGATATGGTGTAGTAGTTTGTATATACGAGTATATATATATATATATATATATATATATATATATATATATATATAACTATTTTATTTAATCACATAAATTAATATACTAAGCTGCACAAAATATTTCGCGTTTCTTTCTCGTAAGAATTCGTTAAGCTTATGCCTATATATATAAGCCTGACGAATTCTCACGAGAATGAAACTCGGAACATTCTGTGTAGCTTAATTGTCATATATATTTTCATAACTTAATATATATATATATTTATATATATATACATATATATATATATATATATATATATATATATATATATATATATATATATATATATATATATAACGGTAATTCACAATAATCGATATGATGTCTATATGTTTAGGGTACCAGAATAAATATGTAATATTTTGGGGGTCGGGTAACGTTCGGGGATGTATATATATATATATATATATATATATATATATATATATATATATATATATATATATATATATATATATATATATATATATATATACGTGTATCTTTGACCGTCGAGTTAAAGTTCGTTGTGTGTGCTACATTTAAATACAGTTCATGACGAAACAATAATATAGATAAAAACCTTTACAACAAAAAGGACGAATAACACTTATTCGAAGTTTCAACATCTGACCAATCGGGAACGCATCTTGTCCATCTTTGATCTTTGTCTTGACAGAAAATTTGCAATAGAAATTCTCTCCGAGAACGACAGAGTCTCAATTTTTATTTTCGGATACTTTTTATTCTAAAGTGTTTTGTTTTTTTTTGTTTTTTTTTTGTTGTTTGCTTGTTTTTTGTTTTTTCTTGTTTTGTTTTTTTTTTTTTTGTTCCTTTATTGTGAAGTTGCAAAACTGGTCCTAGATTCCTACATTTGGTAGGCGTTAGATCCATAGCTCCCCTGAATGGTTAGACCGATTCGACCGGTCGGCTTGACTATGTGTCTATTTCCTTTTAATTCTCCACACTATTATTTTCAAGTATCTCACCCTCTCCATGACGTCATTTATGTAGGTCACTAAGATAATCACCTGATGTTTTTACATGTTATTATTTCTATATTGTAAACTAAATTGCTATGATAACATTTTTAAGTTACATTCCTAAATCAATGTAAATAAATATTTATTATAAATATTTTTATTCTAAAACATATTTTAGTTATTTCGGTTTGAGTAATCATAATAAACTACTACCCGTTCGGTGTTGCCCGGTCAATATCATACAGTTGGAAAATTTATATTATTTCATTGGTTAAACGCGACAGAAATATTTTTATTTAATTCTTTTATCTTAATTAGTAAATAGCGCGAGCTTGTTGAGAAATATAAACATATAACAGACCGAAAATGATTCTTGATCGATTTAAGCTTACTAAGAGATCGATTTTGGGGTGTCCCAAACGGAACAACATGTAATAGTATTCACAATGCTATCTGTATACTTTATGGCTCTGGATTAGCCACAATAAATACAGAGCATCGGTGCAAGATAAGACGTGTATTAATAAAATACAAACTAAAGTTTACAGAATGAAAAGAGTGTTTACGTTCTACCGAGCCGCGAGGTTAACTCCAATTAACTACCTGGGATCGTTAAGAGTTCCGGTATATATGGACGGTGGTTGAATCCATCCAGAGAGTGCCCCCTCACAACAGTATATTAAGCAACATTGGAGGGACGTTCAGTAAATAATGGCCCTGACGCATTGTTCATAGCAGTAGAGCAACGATACTTAGTACAGTTATTAATCTTTATCTGCACAAGAACTAGTTAGAGTTATGCATTTTTCTCATTGTTAAACGTAGTTCTGGATACCGTTTTTATAGGCTGGTCCTCTAAACACGACATTATATAATCTGGGACACGCTTTCCATTTAAAGGCACTTTTATGGCAGAGAAAAGGTAAACTTTATAAGGCGCAAGATCAAGAGAGTTGGGAGGATTTTGATAGATTTCATAGCCACAAAAATGTGCTTTTAATCTTGCGACATGCTCGTTGTGGACCGAAGCGTGGTTTTGAAGCAGGAGGATATCTTTGCTGATCTTACATCGCTCCTTGATTTTGATTACATCTTTCTGGGATTGCCTTAATGGGAGATCAAGGGTGGTTGGAGAATTTATGGATACAATGTAGTGATAGATTATGTCTATGGTTATGGGAATATGATCTTCATTTAGGCTTAGAAATACATCTAAGAAGTTTGAAGTTTTTTTTTTAAATTTTCTATTGTCATGCTAAGGCCAAATCTACCAAGGAATTCTTTTAATAACGGTTCTATTATATGAGTCTTGCTACAGTCACTAATAGAGCGTCGTTCCTATATAGACCTCCTTTTAAATCGCTATTAAATCGCTATCTACATTTTTGATTTAATAGGAATAATCCAACCAAATCAGTCACTAGCAGAGTCCGAAGACCTATAACTATGTCAAAGTAATCTGAGGTGTATTTTCTTGTCCTAAGCTTATTATCAAATCGTATTAGTGTTTTTCTGACTAATATATGAGTAGTATAATTGATATGAGCCTAATTTTTAATTCAGAGAGTTCTGAATTGTTTTTGGTTAGGATGAGCACCTTGTTTAATAGGATAGGAGAAATGAATTCTTAATAGTTATCTATGCTAAACGTTATGAGGTTTAACTTAGTTTTTTTTTTTTTTTAGATTTAGAAACCATTCTATAACGTTGTCTGAAGATTGCCAGAGGAAGAATCGTATTTTCTTTTGTATAATGGGGATGATTCTGTCTATTTTTACTAATTTTGCCTAAGTCTGATTTGGAATAACAAATTAGTCTTACAGATGTGTTGCTTCTGAAGTTTGGTTTATGGCTGAAATGCCATGGTATAAGAGTTTTTCTTATCCTACACCCCTAATTGATGCATCATCCTTATTGAATAAACGAATAAATATATACATTTGTATATATTTTTAATCGTCGTTTTCTTATTTTATTGATCCTGATACTCTATCTCTGTCTGTCTGTCTGTCTGTCTGTCTGTCTGTTTTTCTGTCTGTCTCTCTCTCTCTCTATATATATATATATATATATATATATATATATATGTATGTATGTATTAATGTATGTATGTATGTATGTATGTATGTATGTATGTATGTGTGTGTGTGTGTGTTTGTGTGTGTGTGTGTAACTAACATTCATTGGATGAATTTCTACCAGTAATTTGTATTATTTTTTATTTTTAAGTAATTTTCCTTGTTCGACACTTGTAATTCGTAAATCAATTTAGTCAATTGTCTGCAGTATAAGAATTTTTTTAAGAAAATTAAAAGCAGTGGCCACCAGCGATTTAGTCATTGAATTAAGATTACATTTTTAAGAGTTAACAGAAGAAATTGAATTTAGATAAATATGGCAGCGGAAATATTTTATTTTTACTTTTTTTTTCAGATAATTATATACAAATATTTATTATAAAATAATTATTGAACAAAGTGTTATTATTTTTCTTTTCTATAGAATTTGAATCCAACCGAACCGACTCTTCCCAAATTAAGGGACTTAGCTAAACTAAACCAATGCCCATCATAGACAAAAGATTTAGCTAATACATGATTATTTATATCATATTTCTTATAGTATTTATTTAATCTGACTGACACTGGTTAACTCCCCTTTTATTTATTCGAAAAAGCAGGAGCCAAGAAGCAGATGATGTTTGCAGTCAAGTGTTATACAAGACCGGCTTATTTCAAGAATTGTTAAACAACTTCGGAGGAATGTACACAAAAGGAGGGCTGAAAGACGAATACGTTTGTTAAGAATAAAATACAAAAGCGATGGACGAGAATTTCGGAATTTGTAATGGGCACCAGATTGTAAGAAGAAAAGAACTATTTTTGTTGAGAGATGAACGAAGGCAATCCGAGAGAAAACGTAGTGTAAACGAAAGGGAAGACATAGCCATATGGTGTGTCGTCGTGCCATCAGATGCTACCAACTCCATCTGGCGTTGATACTATGTCAGGAATTGAACTGACATGTGTCTCTTGATAAAGATGACTGAACAAAACACCCCTTCCCAGTGCGGTACACTTGTTTCGTTATGTAAAAGGTGCCGAGGCACTTGAATAATTGTAAGTGATGAAATCATGCTGCAGATTCTTCATTTCCTACGAGTTATACATATTTCTCGGATCTGACAGAGAGAGAAAGACATGTAAATATTTTCTTTATACTCCTTAGTCTTTGGAGGTTGGAACATTCACAAGGTCTTCAATAAAGAGAAGGAAGTGGGACTTGGGTTTGCTTTCAGCAACCTCGTATCTCTGGCTTTTCTTATTTTCTGCTTTACTCCTCACTTTCCATTAGCGACGTTTCTGACAAAGGGGGAAAGAATTGTTGGTTTCCGAGCCAGAATCTATCCATGTGATACTTAATATTGTGTTAGTGCATGAACTTTTCTTTTTTCTTTTTTTAGCTCCTTATATCAAATGGCTTCATACTTTGTCTGGTGCTATTTCCATGAAAAAAAAAGAGCGACTTCATATATATATATATATATATATATATATATATATATATATATATAACAGATCGCTATTTGTAGCGACCATATGTAACTGTTTACCCTCGAATAAATAATAATAATAATAATAATAATAATTATTATTATTATTATTATTATTATTATTATTATTATTATTATTATTATATATATATATATATGCACAGAAAGTTGTTAGTTGAGACAGATCATTGGTACCGTCGGTTTCAAGCCCGATAATAAGGCCCGTTTAAGGTATCCTTATCAAGCTCTCTTCAGCCAATATTCGTCTCTTGTTGGTTTCCGAGCCAGAATCTATCCATGTGATACTTAATATTGTGTTAGTGCATGAACTTTTCTTTTTTTTTTTAGCTCCTTATATCAACGAATATTGGCTGAAGAGAGCTTGATAAGGATACCTTAAACGGGCCTTATTATCGGGCTTGAAACCGACGGTACCAATGATCTGTCTCAACTAACAACTTTCTGTGCACAAAATATAAATACGCTCTTACAATTTGGATTTTCCTTTTAATTGAGCACTCTGCTGCAATTCTTTTTCCAAAAAAAAAACTAATCATATATATATATATATATATATATATATATATATATATATATATATATATATATATATATATAGGACTACTTCATTCAATCGTATAAATTAATATACGAAGATACACTTATGTGTAAATTTTGAGTATTTACTCCAACATAAGTAGAGCTAGTAGTTATGAAAATATATCTGGCAATTAAATTACACAGAATATTCCGCGTTTCATTCTCGTGAGAATTCATCAGAGTAAGCCTAACGAATTCTTAAGAGAATGAAACTCGGAGTATTCTGTGTACCTTAATTTTCATATATATTTTTATAACTTATTATATATATATATATATATATATATATATATATATATATATATATATATATATATATATATATATATATATATATTGGCAGCAAATCATTATTCAATTGAACACGGCAGTTATTCTTTTTCCGATTTTCCATTAGCCGAGGGTTCTTTTTTCATTTCAGTTGAAATATTGTACAAAATGGCGCCCGAAAGTTGTTGTTCAGTCATAATCTGCTTAAGCGCTTTTTATCGGTGCATTCGATTATCATCAGGAGCGATTGTATTCGTTATCGTTTTCTTTTTCTTTTCCTTTGAGTCTTGGTGTATTTATAGTTTTATTTTTTTATATAAAGTTGGGTGCAGGAAGGTTAGAGGCGAATTATTTTTATTTTTACTTTCTTATTTCATAGTTTATTTATTTAGTTTCTTGTTCGTATATTTGTCCCGGTGTTAAGTTAACAATTACACACGATGACTAAAATTATTAGTGGCATATTTATCAAAATTACATCCCCCTTTTTAACCGGGTCTTATTTAACACCTGGACAAATATAGTAACAGTAATATATATATATATATATATATATATATATATATATATATATATATATATATATATATATATATATATATATAAGTAGGTTGTAGTTTGCTTGAAGCATTGTTGAAGAAAATTATAAGGTAAAATTAAAAGCCAAGAACAATGCGAGATTTTTTTTTTATATAGAGTAAAATTAAATGCAAACAAAAGAAATAAAGTTCGTTTTTTTTATTGTTTGTTTTTTCTTTTTCACACAAATTTTAACTCTGAACAACAGTAATTTTTTTTTCTGTTGTATTCAATGGTTAAATTAAATCTTAATATATTTCAGACTTATTAGTCCATTTTCAAGAGAAGACAGCGGAAGAGTGTTCAAAATTGGAAAAGTAGCCGCAGAGTTTGCCACGTGATACCGCGAAATATAGAACAAAAAATGACGTTAGGAGAACGTTAAAATAAATCAGTTGATGTTTGAAATACTTGTTGCGTTTGTGAATCAAGGGAGATGACTATTCAAGCAAGGTTTTTTTTTTTTTTTAATTTTTTTTTTTTTTTAAATTATTGTTTTTCTTATGTTTTAAACTTATATTATAAAAGCGGAGCTCAATTCCAGTCTATTGTTTAGTGTGGGAGTATTTTTTGAAATAATTAAAGATTCGAGGATACGAAGTTGACCTACGTTTCTTGAAGAAGCAAGAATGTTGATGTGAAAATCTGGTTCTGAAGTAATGCAAGTGCGAATATGTTTATAGAACGACGAAGCAGTAGTGTTTAAGTGCTCTTTAATGCGGTGATGAAGCAATCTGGTAGTGCTTCCGATGTAAGATGCACCAAGCCCCAAAAGAAAATAAAGCAAAACGATAACAATAATCGCTCCTGATAATAATGAGAAGAATATGGCTGAACAACAACTTCTGGGCACGATTGTATACAATATGCCAGCTGAAGAAGAAAAAAAATAGACCGCTTGGCGAATGGAAAAAAATCCAGAAAAATCGGAAAAAAGAATAACTGTCGTGTTCAATCAGACGTGCTTGAATATATGTGTGTGTGCGTGTGTGTGTGTGCGTGTGTGTGTGTTTGTGTGTGTCTGTGTGTGTGTTACCTAAACTATTGTTTATAATGTTTATGCATTCAAAATTGTCTTATATTATCTTCTCTATATAAATAAAATGAACTGTTTTTTTCCCGTGTGAGTTCGACCTTAATAAGATTAAAAATCACGATACATTCAAATGTAATGCCCCCACACTTCAGCACAGGATCTGAGGTGTGCTATAGGCCTACTACCCTTACAGTTCCTTGATATTCGTACATTTTTTCTATATTTTTGCCGGTGAGAGTTCACTGCCACAATCGGTTAGGATCAATGGAAGTTGTAAAATCTTTTCTTTCTATTCGATTCATACTCCACCCGCAACCACTTTACACCACTGCGGATACGTCCACAGGGGAATATACGAGGAACACCGGTTAGAGTTCTTAGTTGCTTAAAAATATGGATTGACATTTTTCCGTCGGGTGAAACGCGACTTTACATTCCAGTTATTCCGTGGGCTACTTGTGCCATTTTATAAATTTCTTCTTCTTTTTCCCCTTTTCTTCCTCTCTTTATATTTTTCCCCTTTTTTGTAGGGGGAGGGGGTTGGGATTCGAAGGATTACTTAAACGAACGAATTAACATTGGATTCCAGTTTTTACAAGAAACTTTAACAGTCACCCGCAAGCGTTCTTCAAATCTTGCACCGATTAGTCGCTTTAATATTTTATTTACTGTCTTTATACTTCTATTATGCTTGCACTGATTTCATACGTGATACCAGGGGGAGGGAAGAGCTGACTTCTTATTTTTGGATTAGTTACTCATTCATTATTTATTTCTATACATTGTATTTCTGAGAGTTTCATTAGCACAATTACTACTACGCTATCGATATTGGAAGCAGACGACATTCAAGTGGTTAACAGCGACTCAAAGAAAAAAAACAAAACAAAACAAACCAACATTAAAAAACATAAAAAAGGTCAGTTTTCTGGATTTATTCATTTTTTTCTTTTTCATTGAGACAAAGAAAAGAAAAACAATAAATACTAATAAACATAATTTTATTATTCACGTAAGTTTTATTTTTTAAAATTTTGTTTTTCCATTAAAAAAAAACAAAATAATTAGATTTAAATAAACATATTCGCATTTTACGCAGTAAATTTTGGGGGTTTTCTTTTTTTTCTTTTTTCTTCTTTTTTTCCTTTGGTATTCTTTCGCGTTCGTTTTGTTTTTTATTCCTTTCAATTTTACGCGTCATATATTAGCTAAACCAGGGCGGGGGGGCATCTATAAATATAAAAGCTAAAATGTGTGTGGGTGTGTTCCTTCACCCTAAACTCGGCCTCCTCTGTTACTACGACAATGACGTCATGTTTGACCTAGAAAACGTTGACGTTAGTTTCAACGACCTGCAAGTGTTTTTAAAGGGTTAATTTTACCCCTTCTCAATTTTGTGTCTCTTTGGTGTAGAGGTAACGTGTCAGGCATTTTTCCGCCTTAGCCTCGATGCTTCGGGTTCGAGCCTGTCTTCCTACCTAAAACTTTTTACACCTTTGTTTCTTTTTTTTTACATTTGTTCGCGGTTTTGCTTTGTTTTGGTTTTTCAAATTTTTTATAACATCGTGTTTTTTTATAACATCGTGTTTTTTTATAATATTAAAACAGGGTCCCCCCTCCAACATACACACCTCCAAACACCCGGGCAACGCCGGGTACCCCCCGCTAGTTATAAATATTATTGTTGAAGTTCAGGGGAGATAACTTCTTTATCTTATTTTTCATTATCAGTCACTAAAACTGAATTCTACAATTGGACTTAAGAAATGCCAAATTGTCGACTAGCTATATTAAACTTATTTGTCGTTAAACGGTTTATGTATGTAAAAAAACAGTATTGATCTTCACAAAACAAGTATAATTGCAAATAAAACCTATACAAATGTGAAACATGTCGTGATTAAAAACACAGGAAATGAAAAACACGCGTGCTAAAATCAACGCACGTTTTTCTTGATATTAAAAGCTTATTAAAGAGAATGTATTTCACTTATAATTACACTTGGCAGAAATTAACTTTATTTTCGAAAAAAAAAGACCGTTTAAAGTTGCATCAGTTTAAAGTGCATGAGACGTTAGACCAATGCAAAAATATTTGCAAGGGAAGAAATAAACCAATCAGAAGTTTGAAAGTTTGTTGTTTACGAATTAATACTTTCTGTTGCTTTAATTACGGCCCCGGGGAATGTGTGTACTATATTTTGTTTTCATATAATGGAATTTGTATTTCCTTTTTTTTAATTTTTTTTAATTAATATTTTAAATATTAGTTGCATATAACAATGATTTTTAAACGTAGTTATTATCAATACCCGCGGATTTTGACATTATTCTTTTGGGAAAATACAAAAATAAGTTGAAGTAATGCTGACTCTTGGTTTCGATAAACACAGACAAACATACACACACACACACGCACACATATATGCATATATACATAGTGAGGGAGAGCTAAAGAGAGGGAGGGAGAGAGGGCGAGGGAGGGAGAGAGGGCGAGGGAGAGAGAGGGAAAGATGTCGCACGATCATATTAATTCCAAAAATAAATATAGCCGTATGACTTGGTTTGTTTCTTTTTTTATCTCTCTATCTCATCGAGATACTATTTATATTATTCTTATTATATATATATATATATATATATATATATATATATATATATTTCCTGGTTATAAAATATGCTTAAATATAATGTTTTGATAATTGCAGTTTTCACATTTATTATTATATTGTATTTGACCCAATATATAGTAATGAGTTAATACGTTAAAAAAAAAATGACTCGCATGCCACCACCGAGGGTCGAAACCAAAACGTTTAGTTTACGATTCACTTTTTCCTTTGATGTTAATGCGTGAGCTATGGAGACATACTTGCTGCAAGGCTAAAAATGAAAATGTGAACCAATAGCTATTACGTTACGCACGGATATTCGTAATTCCGTCGTTCGACATTCAAAAATTTTATCACTTTTGCGCCGATTTTTCCCGGCTAAAACCCAAAATAGAAAGTTTCGCATGGGTTAGAATACCCTATATATTATGTTTCTATGTCTGTAGACGAAAAACTGACCAAGGAGTTTGGTAATCAATTTTTAAAACAAATATATATACGCATGACTAAATACATGTATAGAAAGAGGTCTGTGTTTACTATAATCCTGTTTACGCAAGTATAAATCATGTAGAATATATGCATGAATTTAATTACATGTAATAGTTAACTAAATAGGATCATCCCATAAGAAAACCAAAAACAGTAAAATGGAATTAATTAAAACGAATGATTAAAAGAATATTCAAATTAGCTAGAATTTTGCAGATGAATGCAATTTCGCAACAGACATATAACAAGTTTTATTTTCTGTTTTAAATAATTAGATAGCGGTTTTTAATATGAATATCAATACACAAAAAAAACAAATTTATAACAGTATAAATATATGTACACACACACGCATATATATATATATATATATATATAGAGAGAGAGAGAGAGAGAGAGACAGAGACAGAGAAAGAGAGAGAGCGAGAGAGAGTCCCAATAAAATGTATTCACTCTTTAAATGACCGTAAAACCAACATTTATTATAAGAAAGAAAGGTTTTGAAAGTGTTCAAATTATTGGCCATTGTGGTCCATGAACAGCTCACAACCCTCACTGATTAGATCGAAGACATTCTAATCAATTCAATTGGAATATTGACACATCTTTCAATGGTTGCTTTTAACTCATTCATTGTAGCTCGTTTTGTGACGTGAATCCTGTGTTTAACCTGCCCCTCCCCATATCGCGCCCCAAAAAAGGGAAAACGAAGATGGGGGCTGATATATACATATATGATCATTGCAACTTCTTGTCAGTCGAATGCCACTCCCTCAGACACTTAGTCCATGAGCCCAAATGCCTGAGGGAGTATCTATACAAAGATGATGTTACAGAGTCTTAGATTTGTAGGACAGCTAAGTCTCTCTCTCGGTTCAAAATCTTGAGAGCCAGCAACAAGCAATAGCAAGATAGTCAGCAACAAATCAAACTGCAGACCAGCTAAATGCGGGTAATGGTCTCCCTCTTTATGGTTTTATGTTGGCCGTTGACCCCGAAAAGGGTTCATTCGCCCTTTGAAAGGTCTTGTTTTTAATCCTTCAGGGAGACTAGCCGCCCTCCTCACCAAACAAGTCTGGTGGGGGAACCAGTTTAGTCGCCGGTGACCCAACAATGAGACAGGTAGTACTGGGCTACATGGTACCAGTAGCATATGACATGACCACAAATATATATATATATATATATATATATATATATATATATATATATATATTTGCTTCTAAATAACGATGATGACGAAACTGAATACTTTTTCTTGGAAACGTGCGTAGTCTGAATTTTCCTTATGTTATATTTTTGGAACTTAATATATCTAGTTGACTTTTAGAATTCAGTTTTAGCAACTTATAATAAACATAAAATTAAAAGGCTATTCTCTCTGAATCCGAACAAGAATATAAATAAAGTAAACAATTTTAAATGCATAAACATAAACAATAATCAATGTATTTATATTAATAATATTAATAATAATAATAATAATAATAATAATAATAATAATAATAACAACATCATGTACAAATTACCGATATTCATTCGATCACCAAAGTTAAGGAACATACAGCCTGATAAATACTTAGATGCATGACCACTTAGGAATATATGGTGCTGTTAGCCTCTCTATCCTTTTGAAAATGAAAGCTTCGAACTTGTAATTAACTACCCTGCACTCCCCCCCCCCCGGATCAAGTAGTCGATAAAGGTGATAGGACCTAGGTGAAAAAGCATTGAGTATGGCTCCACTGGATTAGTGCGAAGGAACTTGTACATTAAGGGGGCTTATTGCAATGGTTAATGCCAGCGAGAAGTCAAGGACAAGCGGCTGTTGCGATGATTTAAATCCATTTGCAAATGTTACTTACAGAAGTGGAGAGTACTGGGAATCTTTGAGGGCTTGTGATCCGGACTCCAGGGAATAACACTGGTTGTTGTCGGCGAGAAATCACTGATGACGACCCGTCTTAGAACTCCTAGAGAGAGAATTAATGATAATGATGGTTGACCCTAATACCAGCAGAGTAGATATAAAAAAATCGCATAATATGACTCCTTCTGATGTACATCCGAGAACGTTGTTATCACAGATATCATTATGGGTCGCATCTTCCGCTTTGTGTGGATTACGAACTCGCGTGACATATTTGTCTCCATTCCTTCAATCCAGGGCACGTATATTGATGGACGCTCAACTGTTCAGAGATGTCCAATGAAAAACATTTTCTCTCCGCCTTCTCCTTCGCTTTCCTTTCCTTCTTTTTCTTTCTAAAATACCCTCAACGCATAACTTTGACAGACCAGGGGTTGATCGTTTGACATTGCCAAAATGTTTAACGGTTTTAATTTTGATTTTATCAAATAAAGAGTGTAGAAGTAATTTGAAGGGGGGGAGGTTCAGTCAGGAGAATGAAACGCATTTCGTGCTTTTGAAACACCTCAATGCGACTAGCTAGTTGTTTTGTCAATGTGATACAATCAAGCTCATATAAACTACTGGGAGTACATAAATTAAATAAACTTTTAATTTAATAGTTACTGGCACCTTTTATTTATTTTACCACTGATAACGGTCATGAAATGATTGAGAAATTTGAAAGTCGAGAAGTGTTAGCTGCAACACAATAATTTCACGATCCCAATGAACGTTTCGCTGAAACCAAGTTGAAAATTGTCCAGGATGTTCAAAACGGGCGATAAAAACATCGCACAACAAAAACGGAAGAGTTTCGCCAACAAATTCTCTCGATTAGACTATTTTTGTAGTCGTAAAAATTTTAATACTTGCCTCCGTTCAGTCTCGAAACAAAGAATACAACCTCTAGCGGCAGCTGCGTGTGGCAAGAATTGGGCAATCACCAACCACAACTCCTGAATCGGCACTGGTTGAGTCCAGTGGCAAGGAGAAGTCTAGAACGACTAAAACAATGCAGAGACAACCGGAGAGCACGTACAACACCTGGGAGTCCCAAATGGTCACCAAGGTGAAACTTTGAAGGCTTAATAAATAAAATAATTGGTAATCTCCAAAAATACCGTTAGGGCTTACAACATGGCCGCCAGAAGAGTCACGTGATCCGGTTGATCCAAAACATGAATCGCCGTATTACGAAACCGGAAAACACAAATTTAAAGCAAACTTTGACAAACAAGCATAATAATTAAGTACAAAAACAGTTTTTCAATATCATAATAATAAATAATTTATTTAGAACGGTCATTTCATTTGTTTCTCAAAGTTTGCCTATTTTTATAACAACATTATATCAACAAAAAATTAAATACAAACAAATTGTGATTGTTTGTCAAAGTTTGCCTTTAAGGCTGCGTTTTCCATTTGCACGATTCATGTTTTGGATCAACCGGATCACGTGACTCTTCTGGCGGCCATGTTGTAAGCCCTAACGGTATTTTTGGAGATTACCAAATAATTACCTATATCTTCCTGTTTTTAGTCAAGCGATATTTCCCTGTGCATTCTTTGCAAGGGCTCCTCCCTACTGCAACATGTTATCGCGGGATTACTTTCCTGCTGATTACACATTGATAGTATTCAACGCGAATAATTTCTTTTCGTCATTAACTGTTATATAAGCAAATAAATGGAGTTTATTACATATATCAATATTTGCACTTTCATAATGTTCGTCAACTTTCAGTTTGCAATTATCCCCGTCTTATTAAGATTCGAGTAACTCTTGTATTTGATAAGTAAAAGACGCAACGGAAAAATATGGAAATTAGTTTACTGAGTTCCGATAAGAGTTCCGATAAGAAGAAAGCTGAACGTGTCCAACCCATGCGCTGAGAAATTTGCAAATAAAAAAATGTATCAATACTCAAGCACCAACTTATTCTGACTTGCACTTGTTTCGGCTATGACCGTTGATCGGTTGAGCCGGTTCCACCCATTGCGTTAGTCACATCTCGAATTGAGGCCGACCACGCCTGATGATCCGATGCCGCAGTAGCTATGAGCGTGAGCCATTCGTTGTTCCAGCGACGTAGACCGCAAAGGTGAAGACTCAGAATCAACTCGGAGTCTTGTTTGACCGTCCTGATCCAAGTCTTCAGCTGTCCACCCCGACGTTTCTTCCGGCCTTACAACGGGGCCGGGTCGATGGTCTCGCGGATGATATCGCCTGATTGACAATGAAGGACATGGCCAAACCAGCATAGACACCTCAAACTTAACTCTTTTTTTTACACGGTGGCCACCACTTATCAAGGCCCGGAAGCCACTCAGGGATAAGGATTATTGCAAGTACATAGGAGATATTAGTTTGAAATCATCTAAAAACCCCTATTTCAAACTGGAGCGAGACGGACTGACAGACGTACATAGTTTATCAAAGAAAAAAATGGGAGCACATCTACAGATTGGCTGAATCGATTCAAACAGAGTTTTCCATTCATATAATCCCATTCGCTGCCAATTAAATTAATTTGTAATGAAAAAGTTCTATTTAAACCGGAAAAAACTGTTTTTTTCTTCGTTTTAGGTTCTGAAATGGATGATTAAGAAATTGCTAGCACATTCAACTGTAAATATCCTTTTCTTTCTTGCGTTTGCAACGATGAATCGAAAATTAAAATCGTCTAAAACCAGGTGTTTCGATAAGAATCGCGACCTCATCAGTTATTGATGTAATTTTTGGCAAGAAAAATCGTCGCTTTCTATTTCGAAAAGACAAAATAACACAGCCGTCGATTGTCGGATAATGGCGGTTGGGATTGTGGAGATCGGGTGGAGATCGGGTGTCAGGAAAGACGACATATTTTTAATAAATAGCGTCACTCGGTTGGACTTTGTTTGTCGAATCCTTCGTCTCATTCTTTTGATCTACTGTCGAGCCTTAGTTTATTTCGTGCAGATTCTAAATGCGTCGACGCTTCTACGAGTCAGTCGTCAATCAGGGTTAAGTTGGAAATATCAATTTTAGATACGACCATGCATCTCTACAAGCCGTTCTGTCCGTTCACCGATTTGTCATACTTAATTTTGAAGTCATATTCGTGTCACACTTCAGTTTGAAGTAACATTCACAGATGCATTTAAACATGAGAAATGAATGCAGTTATTTATGTATACATGTTGGTGATTTATTAGTCTTGGGACGATTAATTGGAATAGGGAATCGGAAAATCGGAGGTTTTTGGAGTATCGGTATCGGTATAGGAATCGGAAAAATTGAGTCTATTTTCCGATGCCAAAACCGATTCCTCAAATTATCTTTTTTATTTGGTTTTGGTTTAAGAAACATCTTCCGCTGCTGGTAGTAATAATAAAATAATAAATAATTTATTGATTTAAACTTCCAGTAAAACTAACATCTGTAGATCATCCCCTCACAAGTGTGTTTTTACGTCTGAGAAAATATATGTATATTTAAGATGTGTTTTTACAGTAAACACTTTTATAGTTAAATATTTAGAGATTTATAAAGAATCGGAATCGGTAACTGTATCAGAATCGGGAATTTAGTTCGGAATCGGGGAAAATATTGGAATCGTCCAATTGCGAGTATTTATACATGCTTGTGTGATTGTTTGTGACCTTTCGTCTAGTGTTTGCTATAGCAATAAGATTCTTTTTCATGAAGAAAAATAACACAAGGAGTTGTTCGTTGACTTTTTCCTGGAGGTTTTATTAGGAGAGAATGGACATTAGAGACACTGGAGACATTGGAGACATTGGAGACATTGGAGACAGATAGATAATAATGTTCTCTTAACTGATTAATTGCTGCTTAACTTTCTAACTTGAGTGCGCGGACATAGATATGTCGAGCTAATACAGTGTGACCCCCCCCCCAAAAAAAAACGGGCCCAAACTCTAATTAGGCTCCGTTTCTTAGTGTTTTGTCCGAACGAAATTTAACACAGTGTATTCTTTGTCCCAGCTTCCACTGGGGTCTTGGTGTACTCACGGTCGTTGATTAAGGGCAATCGGTGAATAAATAATGGAGATATCACGTTTTTTTTTTGGGGGGGGGTCACCCTGTATGTAGCAATTGGCTATTATCATTTTTTTTGTACATATTGGCGAGTGTCTCATTCGCAGGACTTCTACGGAGAGACTGATGTTAAAAACGTTTCTCTCGGCTTGAAAACGTAACGTTATCATCTTTGTTTTGTCTATCGCATTTGCCATGCCATTCCCTGCCTTAATGGGGGGATGCTGAACTAAGTCATTTCTTATGCCTCGTTCACTGTGCACTTATGTGGGCCATGCATGCTTCACTTGTTTTATTACAGAATCAAATTCGGGTTGGGCATAACGATTTCCAGGTTCGACAAGAAAGTCTTCAAGTTAGAAAATATACACAGGAAGAAGATCCCGTGTCACGAAACGTTGTCAATTTGACAATCAAAATAAAGATTTTTTTCCGAATAATCCAAATAATACAATCGTCAAAAATCATATAAAATATTCGGAAATATGCTATTACAGAGAATATCATGATATTCTATGAAAACGTTTTTTGACCTTTTTACGCATGCGTAAATTCGTGCAACAAATTTCATGCGCAAAATAAACATTTTCTTATTTCATCAAAGTTCAAACGATAAAACTCATAGTATATATTTTTAAACTGGCCTGGATGCCCTGCGTTGCCCGGGTGTTTGTAGGTGCGTGTTCAGCAACAAAAAAAAATAAATTATAAAATTGAATAAGCAGACAGACTCGAACCCGTGACGCGAAGGCGGAAAAGAAACCGGAGGTGTTTGTAAGGGTGTTGGTTGAGAAAAAAAAAGGAGGAAAATTGTGAGCGCAAAAAGAAAAAAGTGGTAGTAGACAGGCAGGCTCGAACACGTACCGCGAAGGAGAAAAAGTGGGAAAAACGTGACGCGTTAGCTGTTGCGCCCATCGCCAAACCGGAAGTGACGCAGGTTTAAATTTAGGTTAGACAACCAAAAAGTGGTGATTACTTTACAAAATATCGGCGGAAAAAGCGATCAATCCCTGTAGAAAAGTGCCTAGTTGAGAGTGAAGGAATTAATGTTTTGGGCCAATTTTTCGGTATTTGTTGTCTGAAGGGCGAGTTTCCAAATGATACCGATTTCGTGAAAATCTGTCGCCTCTGTCGAAAGATTTTGTGAAACATGCATACATACACACATACATACATACATACATACAAACATACATACATTTAAACAGACATGTGAGATTTATATTATAGATAACTGATTTACAGGAAAACGGCTTTATCATTTTTTTCCTGAAAAAAATATTATTCTATTTGTCTGGGAGTTTTCATTCACACGCAACAACCATAAACTACTTGAATTTCTACAAAACGCTTACCTTGGCCTCTCTGTATAAGCGATGTTAGAGAGCTTGATATAACGATACTTCTCATTAGAAGTAAATTCAAAAGAAAAATAATGCGCTGTCTTCTCAGGCAAAAGAACATATCCTCCCGGGTTGAGAATGTGGCACCCACTCTATGAATAGAGAGCAGCCTTTAATAAAATCAAAATAAACTAAAAACGCCGTAGACTATGAAGAACTAAGAACTCATATAAAACTATATAAGTAAAAATGAATACTGTCAGGCCAGAACTAAGATAAAAAGGGCTCCTTAAATCCGTTTATACATTTAGGCGGGAAGAGATAAACAATGGTATAAGCCTTTCTATCTTTGTGTAACATAGTGCTGGCGGCTATTTTCAAATGCATGCGAAATGATGTCACTCGCAAAGAAGAAAAGACTATAAAATGATAAAGAGGACGATCACAAGAAAGAGACATTGATCACTGAACGATATAACGTTCGAGATCACGTGGGTGACGTTAGGGCCATAACAATTAGGGGGAAAATGTCGTTGTTACAACGAAAAAGAAAGAAGCTATTTTCTATTCTTTGTGACTAGGGTTGCATACAGCGTGTTGGTTCCCGGACAACGTTACATCTGGAGGTGATACTCCAGTCATGGCAGAGACGAACCAGAGTCAGCCATCAGGCTTTAGAGAGAGTGGTCCTTACCCGCTAATTCCATCGTTTGTGGCAACAACTACAGATAAACATAAGAATCTAATATCATACACCTGTAATATAAATGTAACCAGAATGAAAATGCCTGTATCAGTTTATTGTGTATCATTTACTGGAAATTTTGGCAAGACTTAACGTAAATCAAGATAAAATGATATGTGAAGCAAGAAATGGGATGAGAAAATGTTATTTTCAAAGCCATTTCGTAAAGTAACGCATGCAGTTTGTAACTTGAAACCTGTCTTTTGCTATACAAATACAATCAAGAATCAATCAAATACGGGGAAGGCGGTTTCACACTGGTGCTACAAAAATATCTTGACTTATTTATAAGAGGTACATTATCTGCGGGTGATTGGGTTCGTTCTCCATGACCCCCTAAACACCTGGGCAGATTTTCTTTTTATTTCACACGAATGTACTTCCTGTGTCTGGAAGTGTTCTTAGATAGGTTTTGGATCGGATGTTTCAGATAAGTATCGACAACGATCATCGAAAACATCTGGTTAAAGAAAGAACAGTCAAATTTTGACCAAAGTTACCATCACACGCTCATTTGAGATGTTTTATGACTGCCCAACTAGAACGGCCCGGCGCATACCATCAACAGTGTACTTTTATAAGACAGAGGTCCGTTCAAAATGAATGTTTCCGTTTAGAAAACAATTGAACCATGATACTGAACTTTGGCATTTTAAACTTTAAACCAAGCCATTTTACATAAAATATATTTTATTAAATCAACAGTAGGTTTCCCTAGATGCAATCAATCGATTTGATTGAAAAATGGGTGATACCGCCAATTTCGATGACAATAAAAGTATTGGGAGTGTTGAATGAATCTTACGTTACAATATCATAATAATCAAACACGTATTGCATGTGTTCAGAAGTATTACGTATTTAAAAATAATAAATGTCAATATGCGTTAACTTATCTCATTGTTCTTGCTGAAGCTTTACAGACATTTTGCGGAACCGTAGACTTCTAAAGAACCCTGTTTATAATACACTGTTCTTAAAATGTTAACTTCGAAACCCTTTGAAATTTGGTGAGGATGACACCAATCGTCTATGACTCAAATACTATGTTTTTAAATTTTTACTCTGCGGACGGTGTATCGGAACTTTTGGTCAAGATCAAAGTGTAGTATCTGTTCCGGCAGATGCTGCACTTAAGATAATTTGTACCAGTCAATGGAGGGGAAACCCTCTATACTGGGACAATCATTATTTTTGGTAACCAGAGTGCCCCCTTTTTGCCTACTTTTAGGGGAGCTGGTTTTTACCTCACATTAAAAACGGCCTTGTGCCTAATTTGCTCAGTGGGGGAGCAAATAAATACCATCTGTTCCGGCAGATACTGCTAGCTATGACTAGCAAAGACCAGATGTGGGGGCAACCCCACATGCCTGACCATTAACCAGCTCCCATTTCCCACCTCTCGGGAGCTGGTCCCCTTTTTCCCTTCCCCCTCCCTTCACTCCTCACATTAAAAATTGGCCTTGTGCCTAATTTGCTCGGTGGGGGAGCAAATAAATACCATCTGTTCCGGCAGATGCTGCAAGCTATTACTAGCTATGACTAGCAAAGACCAGATGTGGGGGCAACCCCACATGCATGACCATTAACCAGCTCCCATTTCCCACCTCTCGGGAGCTGGTCCCCTTTTTCCCTTCCCCCTCCCTTCACTCCTCACATTAAAAATCGGCCTTGTGCCTAATTTGCTCGGTGGGGGAGCAAATAAACACCATCTGTTCCGGCAGATGCTGCAAGCAAAGACCATAGGTGGGGGCGACCCCACATATAAGACCTTGATCAATGTAGGGGCAACCCTTCATACCAACTGTCACTATCCATCTCCCCTACTCCCCGGGGAGTTGGTCCCCATTTCCCCTTCACTCCTCACATTAAAAATCGGCCTTGTGCCTAATTTGCTCGGTGGGGGAGCAAATAAATACCATCTGTTCCGGCAGATACTGCAAGCAAAGACCATATGTGGGGGCAACCCCACATATAAGACCTTGGTCAATGTAGGGGAAACCCTTCATACCAATTGTCACTATCCAGCTCCCCTACTCCCCGGGGAGTTGGTTCCCATTTCCCCTTCACTCCTCACTTTAAAAATCGGCATTGTGCCTAATTTGCTCAGTGGGGGAGCAAATAAATACCTCAAAGTGTAGTATATGTTCTTCAGATGCTGCACTTCCATTTCTTGTTCTCTTTCGGTGGAGGATCAGTCCTTCACAACTGAGACAATTTTTTATTTTTGTACCTTTTCTCCACGTTAAAAAACGACCCTGGTGTCTAACTCTGTCCCGTGGGGAGGCATAGTAAATAGGTACTTATGGCCTAGCCTACAAAGGTCATCACCTAATAATCACTTTAGTCGCGTTTATACATCACATTATTTTGAACTTCGAGGCTATTACGACCCAAGCAGCTATAAATAGTTCTGTGTGGATGCAACGACAACTCCCAGCGTATGACCATAAAAGGATATGCAGTAATAGGACTCTACTCAATTTTCTGCCGATTAACATTTTGTTCCTGGCATGCTGTTTGTTGTATTGCAATAATTCGACGTTTAAACTAGGCTAATAATCAAAGAAACAATTTCTTTCTACATGGCTTGTGGAGACATTTCCTTGCGCCCATTATTGTTTCAACCTCGCCACAATTTAATATATTTTAACTTGAGTATAATCCATAGTGGCAACGTTGTTAACGGTTACATGTGCACATTTAAGTCGTAACATATAGATGGGTGGATTCAATCATCAACATTTTTAAGGATTTCTCGATTAATAAAAGGCGTGATAATTAGAGGTATAAGGGGTTGAGATAATATGAAGTGTGTAAAATCGATAATTAAAAATGAGGAATTAAAATAATCTGCTTGAAAAGTAATAAAGGAAAATAGTATTTAATGTAACAGTTGTGAGGAAATCTGGCGGCTGGTGGAGCAGTCGTTGTTTGCGTAGGGCACGATTTTCCTGACACAGCTGGCGGAGCTTATCCTTGCCTCGATTGTAGCCTGGTGTTTCCAAAAATCGCGCTAGCCAGCAAGTGACTCCTAGCTTCCAACGGGTATGCCAATCTTTTTTGCACGAGTTTTTAATCGAACCTGGGGACGACTTCTTTTTTTCTTACCGGTTTTCAGTGGTCCGAGGAGGTCTTCTGGGATACTACTATCCTGTATCCATCAACCATTCTAAGCCAGTCCTCTCAAAGCTTGCACAAGAGATTGTACATATTGGGCATATCCGCAAACTCAGGTCTATCTGTATTTGTGATGAAGTTTGATCACTTGATACACAATATTCACCTAAGCTTGGGCATATGAAAGGTGTTGAGTTGCTTTTGCTGATAAACATACAGCGTCCAGTACTCGCTGTCGTAGAGGAACGTGTTCAGGACGAAAACCTGATATACAGTCATCGTAGTATTGGTCGTTAATTTCCAGTTGTCACGCATTTTGAGAGCAATTCTGGAAAATTTACAGATTAAGCATAGTCTATGCATCGGTTGAGCTCTAGTCCTATGATAAGACTGTCTGTGACAGTTCTCCAGGTATGTGAATACTTTCACGGCTTCAAGTTAGTAGCTGTTAATAGTGATTGAAGAAAGGAGAGCAGTGTCCTTGCTCTTGATGTTGGTCTCCCTAAAACTGATGGTCAGTTGAAAGTCATTACAAGCCATGGAGAAGCAGTCCATGTGACGCTTAAGTTCTCGCTCATGTGACCAGTTAGTACAACGTCGTTCACAAATAGCAGGTTGAGAACGAAACGTTGCAGGTTTTGGTTTCGGTTGTTCCCGTGGTTGTTGTGTCCAAAATTCGGTGAGTCCAAGAAAGTTGGAGAAGTACAATATACATGTTTATAGTAGTCCGAGTACATGGTGTTTGAGATTATAAACAGTTCAAAAATATAAATATCTTTGTAGATAGGCACAGATGAAGAATTCCAATCCGTGGGTTTATCCAAAAAGAAAGCGATTTGAAAAAGTGGAGAAAATTATCACCCAGTGGATTGAATTCATTCAAAGGTGAGGGAGAATATTCGTCCAACATCAAGGCAGTTCAACGCTGGGGAATAAGGTGGGATGATGATCTGTTTGACATGACAACATATCGTTTTAAAAATAGTAATTAGAGCAGTGGGTGGACAAGGTTTAATAAGTGCGTGGATACGGTTTGGTGGGATTATGGGCAGTGTTAACGAGGATGAAGTATAAATATTTAAAAGAAGGGTTTTTTTTTTAAGAATATGGAGACTGTAAGCCTATTGCGAGAAAGAATTTATCTGGAAGACTGGAGGTTTTTAGTGAGAGTTATAGTGGATTGTGGGGATTGAGGAAAGAATAAAGAGTAATTAGGTATATATATATATATATATATATATATATATATATATATATATATATATATATATAGATAACTACTTCATTTGCTCACATAAAATTAATACACGAAAGTATAAATTTATGCGTAAACTTAAAGTATTTACCTCAAAAGTGCTCAATACGTAGGTAGAGCTAGTTGGTGATTTATAAAATATATATGGCGATTAAGCTACACTGAATATTCCGCGTTTCATACACTCTAGGATTCTTCATAAGCCTAAAGAATCCTAGAGTGGATGAAACGCGGAATATTCAGAGTAGCTTAATCACCATATACATTTTATAAATTACTATATATATATATATATATATATATATATATATATATATATATATATATATATATATATATATATAAGGGGAACTCAAAATACCATGATTTCATCAGAAATATTGCTTTACTGTGTGTCTATTTTTCTGGTAAATTATTTCTTTTCTTTCTTTGAATATAGTTCAATATATATATATATATATATATATATATATATATATATATACTCGCAGTTCAGACCGGTTTTGCTAGGGCCCTATTTACTGTTCATAACTGTATGTGCACATGTATATACATATAAATGTATATATATATATATATATATATATATATTAAAAAGTTTTACTCATGTCCACGAAAACTACATCTAAAATTTCAAATATTTAGATCAAAAATTGGCGTCTGTAAAGGTCAACTCTTTCAACTTTGACTTCTTGGCAGCCAACTTTTCGACCAAAACCTGATTAAAAAGCTTGCTGCATGTATGAATACCCTTTATGTAAAATTTCAAATGTTTGGACCCAAAATTGTTTAGAGGTCAAGTTTTTTTATACTTTGACCCCGATTTTGACCCCTTAACATTAAATTTCTGGGGCTCAAATAAAATTAAAATTTTTTATCCATGTTCAAATAACCTACATTTAAAATTTCAGGTGTTTAGATCTAAAATTAGCTGAGGTGTTTTGTAGATTTTTTTATCTTTGACTCCTTCACAGCCACATTTCTTGTCAAAAACCGATTTAAAAGATTGTCCCAAATCTCAATTATCCTTAAGTCAAATCTAGAGTTTGTAGACTGAAAATTTATTGAAGAGTGATTTAGTAGGGAAGTGTACAAACACAGACAAACACACACTACTAAAATGATTTATGCAAGAAAAATTATTTAGGCACTAAAAACTAAACAAAGACTCAACATTAAAACAAATCAGTGTCCGATTGTTTCTGAGACGATATAACAAAATTTTTATCAATAAAATCTCATAATCAGTACCGGTATTTGACATCAAATAGAAGCCATTTAATATATGATCAATACGAAATTGAGTAAACTAAAACATACAGTAAATCAAGGTTTTATACTAACAAGAAATGTTTGTATGGGTTATATCAGACAATTACAAATACTATTTAAATACAGATTAAAGAAAGATATCAAAATATTATGCAGCATATCAAGATTATAAGCTAAAAAGTGGTAAAATAATCTACTCACAGAATTAGTTATTATGTCCATATCAGACAAGTAGGTATATTTAAACAAAGAGTTAAAATAGTTTTTTTACATTTCAAGTGACAAGAAGAAAGTTGAAAACATGTATGAGTTGAACTAAGTACCGTCTAAGGATTCCGAGTATATTCAGTGAATTCCCTAATAACTTTCGAAACAGTTTATTTTATAATAGGATGTTATATTGCTTTTAATTATCTAGCCAATAAATTTATTTATAAACAAGTTTTTAACGGTAACATATGTCGTCCAATATGACGAATAGTGACATGGAATGACCTCTACTGACAATCGAACATTGTAAACGGGACAGTATTAGAACCAAATTATCTACATTCTCTTCGAGGTTGTTGTTTTTTTTTTCCTGTGATAATGGCATGTCTTCGCTAAGACCACTTCTCTCTTCCCCATGAATAGCCAGAGACATTCTGTCCACGATTAATCGTCGCCTTTCATAGAATCGGTAAATCCCTGACGACCTTTGGCCTGCAACCCATTAGGCAGCAGCTAGGATGCTAACCCGCTAGCCACTGAAGCGGACGGCCAGCTATCCAAGCAAACTAAAGACATGGCGAATATCAACATTAAAATGAAATATTGTTTGCTAACGAATGTTCTGAGTTAGGTGAGCCGTTAACACTTGCAGAGTATTTCGAAATTTCTACCGGAATCTTTCGTTTTGACGTTTAACTATTTCTCTGATTCATAACGAAAAAAAAAAAACAAATTAAAAAAAAACATGGTGACTCAAAACAAATATATAGGAAGCAGAAAATGTTCATACATTTCTTGTTTTTATTTTATTTTTTTGTTCTGATTTTAAAGAGGAAGACGATAAAAGTTCCCGAGTTACTTTCTATATTGTTAAATCTATTGTTGTTGTAGGAACAACGATGCTGTATATGTCAAACAGTATCCATGCGTTGCATATGCAAATGACCAAGCGGGCTGCGCGATGAGACAACAGAGGGATTCGAGCCTAGTTAGAGACGTACAGGATTCGAGATGTTCGATGTACTAGAGAGCGGAAATAGATATGTTACACACATGCGCAACAGGAAAAGATGTTTCCTAAACGGACAAAGAAGACTAGCACGTGTTCGACACGGCAGAATCTTGTTACGTACATTGGAGTACAAGAAGGCTTTCAAGACGTTATTCTAGGCGTACCTGTAAATGAATGTCTGTTGTTTCAATTGAGAAACAGTGAGTGGAATACTTTTCTTATTTATGTTTCCTTGGGACTGTCTGCATACAACGTGTGAGTCCTGAGTGTTGACATGTAATGAATGCGTTGCAAATATCCGAGTGTTCCATTGGAGTTTTCCATCATGTCCCAATATCTGAGTTAGTAAATGAATGACGGTCATTTATTATCTCCTCATCAATTGACCAGTTGATTATGTTGTCGTATCTCTTTTTTGTTATCTCTTGACCTTAATGAACTCCAGGACAACAATGTATTTATTCTGATGGCGTAGCCATTATAAAGTTCTTACTACAGAAAACATCACTTGTAGTAGGTGCAATATATCTCGTCTTTTCCAGTCTTGGGTAACCATAGTAAGGAAATACTATGTTATTTTCAATATTAAGGCAAAGAATCTACAACTTTAACGCTGAATGCTCTGACGAACTGCAGCACTTGTACCCCCTTGACGTAAATACCCCCGACAAACCTAACAAGCAGCTAAATCCCACCACGTCACAGTAGAGATCCCTAGATGCAAGAGAGCCTTCTACTCCAATAGTTTCTTCCCCAGAACAGCTAGACTTTGGAATTCCTTTCTGGGTCTCTGCTTCCCCGACTGTACTGACATGCAGAAGTTCAAGTGCAACGTGAACCGACATCTTGCTGTCCAACTTCCTACACAGTACCCCTGAATCTTATGTCCCTGATACTAGCCCGCTACAACAAAGTGGCAATGTGACTTGTTTGGGGTGAAAATATAATTTTAAAAAAGTTTACTTGTAGGAGGAGTATGCTAGTGCCAGGTTGTAAAGAAAGGCTTCAGATACTCGAGGACATTGATTAAAATAAAACAATTAAACTTCGATTAATAGAAAAAAATTAAAATAAAATAATTAAACTAAAACTAATCGAATAAAAATTAAAATAAAACAATTAAACTAAGACGAAAACAACTAAAATAGAAATAAAGCAATTATATAAAAAATAAAACAATTAACATAAGTATGAAACGAATGCAACACATAAAATTTGAATAAAACAATCAAACATAGAAAAAAGCAATTAAACTAAAAATAAAACAATTAAAATTACTAAAATAGTACACTTACAATAAGAATAACACACTTCAAATGAGAACAAAGCAATTAAGATTAGAATAACACAATTTAAAAAGTATAAACTGATTCAAAATTAATAAAACAATTAAAAAAAGAATAAAAAAATTAATTAAATACAACAATTACAATAGGAACAAAATTAAAATGAGAACGAAGCAATTACACTTAGAATAAAACAATTTAACAAAGAATAAAATGATTCAAAATTAATAAAACAATTAAAAAAGAACAAAACAGTTAAATAAAAATACAATTACAATAAGAACAAAATTAAATTGAAAGCAAAATAATTAAACTAAGAAATAAAACGAAGTTAATATAAATGTCAGTTTTCGATTTCGTGAACTTAACTTCAAATTTAAGTGCACATACTCTATTCACTAAATTGAATTAATTAAACACTTCCGTAAAATATTTAATTTAATATAAACAAAACTGTTTGCGAAGCTAATTTGAATTCTTAGTCTATATTTTACCTGCAGATCATGGTTAAATATAGACTGGTAAAATAGCATTTCATATGCTTTATACTTACAGTCCGTTTACATCGCAAATAATGACACAGTTTGTAAAAAAAAAAATCTGTTTACTACCTCCGGATGTAAATTTCGAAGTGTGTAAATATCGGCACTGGACGATCTGTAAAATATTGAATATTGAATGCAGCAGCAAATCCTGGTAATATATACCGCAAGAACAGTCGGAAATGTCGTACAACATCCACTGTACCTAGAAAACGAAGCCATAAAATCTGACATAGTGATATGAAAAAAGGAGACAGAAATAACCTTAGTCGAAGTTAGTGCCCCCAATGAACATGTGTTAAACATTATATATATATATGTATATATATATATATATATATGCCCCCCCGCCAATCTTTTTCAAAAAACACCCGACTAGCTGAAACCACCGTCAATAATTGTCCCCACTCCCTATCTGTGCCTAAATCAAAACGTAGATTCCATGAACAAAGCTTCTTTCTTAGAACTGCACGCCTGTGGAACTCTGTTCCGCTTGCCTGTTTCCCTCCCGACTTCAACCTGGATGTCTTCAAGTACAACACAAACAAATTCCTTATGAACCGCCCCCCTAAGTAATGACACCTTACCAATTCTCCAATACCATTGCTACACTATCCCTTTGATTACTGTACACACAATAAGCCTTATCCCCGAGTGGCCACTGCGCCTTGATAAGTGGTAAACTCCATGTAAAAAAAAAAAAAAATGGCGTGTAATCAGAAGTCGTATGTAAACTAATTTTATCAGTTGATGTCTGAAATTTGAAGACAGGAATATTCAGCTGTAACCATGTTTCAATATTGATATTTTGGATTTAATCACTTGACCCTTATTATATATTAATACATGTTGGACTCTTCCGTCGATTTCGACGTATGAGCTTCCGCCATAACAACCAAGTTGCTCGGAAATCCATACGGATGATTTGTTTATAGTGGTGTAGGCTTTGTGTAGAACCATTCACACTTTGTGATATTACTGCAACCGTTGTCGGTGCAGATGACTGCAACATGACAGAATATACAGTAGACCGCAGGTTTTTACATAGGAGTGTCCTTCTCTTAGATGCATGTCTTAACGAAAACTGGGGGGGTCATCTCTTCTTGTGAATTAACGCGCCCGAGGATACCAACCTGGAAATTTCTACGACTCGGTGCGATACATACAGCATCTACCCTTCTCAAATGGTCATCCATCTGGAACTGGCCAGGCTCATCGTTGCTTAACTTCGGTGTGTCAACGTGATTGTGTCGTATACGTATATTACATCTACATATAAATACATACGCACGTATTAATAAAAGAATTTGCGAACTGTATTGAAATAATTAAATGTTTAGAACAGCTTTGGGGATCTGTTTTTAATTGGATGATAATTCTTATCGTTACAATTTACACATTTTAGATTCGTGGCTTTGAAACGTGTGGTCGTACGAGAATTTCACACATTTTTTCGCAATCTTTACAATATTGTTTTAGCCTGTAAGATATTTCAAGCTTCACTAGTTGAGTAATAGAAGATAAAGAAAGCAATATTGCATCGTATATTCCTATCTACATTCGTAGACGATTGGGCTCGGTTTGTAATCCAATCTAGTCATAGACAATTTCCGTTCTCAAGCGGTTGGGAGTTTTCCACCAGATTTGGGGTTCTTCGAAACCAAAAGGGAAAGCTTCAGAAAGTAAACTTTTTATATTGGTAAGAGAGATGTTCTCTAGCCTTTTGATCCACGACTGTTATCTTGTCTCTATTCCTGACATGATGTTAGAGACTGGGCATAGTTAAGGAAGCTTCTCTTTAACTTATATATTTTGTCTGTTGATTCACGTCCATGAAAGAGATGACGTTCATCACTATTCAGCTGGCAACTTTTCGTCTCACATATGCAACGGCCATGTCAGTGAAGAGATACAGGTTGTTTAGCTTGTGATGCTCCAATAAAAAAAAAAAATTATCGGCCCTTTCTTATAAGATAGATACAAAATACGCATCCTCGTCCCCAAAAATCAACAGAGATTAAACTTTTCCTGATCTGGTCCCTGTTTATTTTGCGGAGGGATGTTAGTTCTGTGAAGATCTATGAGACCAACCCTCCCAGGTTTTACTTCTCTTTTTGCGAAGGGTTAGTTTATTGCTAATCCCTTGATCAGAATGCCGATGGAGCTGCCCAGGCACTTTTTGCACGTCAACGTTGACTTCTCAATCCGACTTTCCAACCATGGTGACATGGTTCTTGCAGTGAGAGAGCATTAAATGCCCTTTTAGCGGCATGTTATGGCTAATATTATCCAAATAATATCCTAAGAGATGAATTAACACATTTTTAATTATAATTTCATGTCGACCTTGTTAAAAAAAAAATTAAAGAGACACTTTCTACGATGAAGGAAACTATGAAAATTGCTCTTATATCACGTCGGTTGCCGGTATATAGAAGGGTCATTTAAACCATTGTAGTTTATTCTATGCATCTTTTATTACTTAAACATAGCAACATGATTTATTTATAACGTTTCTTTTAAGCATCATATTTTTCTTCAACATTCTCATACATAATGAGCAAAACACAGCCTCCCTCAACCATCAAAAAGAGAATAATCTTCGATTATGATAATACTCGCCATCATGTCACACTACTTATTTCTTGAGAAAAATTGGTTTGGAAATATTGCCTCATCCCGCATATTCTCCTCGTCTATTTCCATCAGATTATCACTTATTTCAAGAATTGCAAAACCATTTATATGTCATTAGAAAGAGATTAAAGATTGATTAGATTCATATTTCACATTAAAACTTAAAAAAATTTACAAGCGAGGCATTTATAAGCTTTTTGATGGATAAAATCAAGTTATCGAGAGCAACGGTTGTGATTGTTATGAATAGTTGCTTTAAAAACAGTTTTTCATTTTCGGATGAAATTTTAATTTGCCAAAAACTTTTGTACAGTCTTAATATTTTGGACTCCCGTGAACCTTTCTCATAAGAAGAGTTTTTTTTTTTCTTCTTATATGAATATTGCGACAAACAAACGCCATACACTGTTCCTCGAATAATTCACTCCCCATTAACACCGGGGCTATCCATCACTCATCACAAATGGCGTATTCCTACTGCGTAACAATTTTCTATTGGCAACTACAATCAAGCAGCCGCTTTCGTTGTGCGCGACAAGGGAGGAGGGCTCAGATGAAAGCACGGGATATGGTTGCTTGTCTGGGTCGTTTAACTTTGGTCCGTGTCCATTTGGAAACGAAACCACGTTTTATCTCCGATGACGAACGAGAAAAGGCGCGAGTTTGGCGGGAGACTCTTCGCTGTTTTCGCGCCCAATTTAATCTCGTAATAATGGTCGTCGATTTCTGAGATTTGTCCGTTTCAAAATCCGCCCATCCTTTACAGTGACAAACGACAAGTAAAGAATAGCAATAATTTTGTCTAATTTATTTCATGTACCTGCTACAAATAATAATAATAATAATAATAATAATAATAATAATAATAATAATAATAATAATAATAATAATCACGATTAGAAGCAATTAAAAGGAATCAAACAACGAATGAAAATAATGTAAGCTTCCGTAATCATAATGGGAATTTCTCGAATGCAGAAACTAACAACATAAATATACGAAAAATACAATTGTACCGCAAAATATCGCACTCCCAATTTGGGAACTGAACTACATCTCTTTTTTTAAATCGTACGTATTTAATTCGATATCGTGAATTATTCGCTACAAATCGATATTTAAGAAAGAGTTGTATAATTGCATTCTGTAAAGCATTTAAAGTAAAATATATGATAAAGAATATTATATATTGGTAAAAAATATAAAAGTAATGTATATATATATATATATATATATATATATATATATATATATATATATATATATATAATTTAGTCTCTATGTAATGTTTTCCCCGTTTATTTCTGGGGTTTTTTTTCCTACCCCCGCCATATTCATGACTTTTTTTTTGTTTGTTTTAACCGTATTTTCCTCGATTTAGCTTTGATAAGTGAGGAACGAAACCTGGTAAGCTAACCTTTATTTTCATTTTTTATTTTTATTTTTTTTTAATTCATTATGCTCTTTGGTCTGTATTTAGCCGTTATAAAATTCTGTACCCCCCGTAAAATTTTCAATTATATATATATATATATATATAT
>NC_136484.1:60733587-60778587 GCF_053919585.1 Euprymna scolopes | reverse complement strand
GGCAATTTTTGGCCGAAAACCGGTTAGAAAGATTTCCCCAAATCTCAATACCGTGTATATCAAATTTCGAGTCTTTAGACTGAAAATTAACAGAGTTATTGCGTAGGGAAATGTACACACACACAGACACACACAGACACGTACACAGACACACACACAGATACGTTCACTTATATATATACATATATATATATATATATATATATATATATATATATATATATATATATATATATACTAGCATTTCAGGCCGGCGTTGCCGGGGTGTTTGGGGGTGTATGCTGAGCAAAAACAAAAAAAATAGTTAATTTTTTAAACTTTGACCCCTATTATGACCCCTTAACATTTATTGTTTTGAGCTGAAATCAAGTTATTAAGTTAGATCCATGTCGAGGGAACCTATATCTAAAATTTCGAGTGTGTAGAGCCAAAATTGTCGAAGGAGTTTGGTAGGGTTCTCAAAGGTCAAATCGTTGAACTTTGACCCATTAACACCGAAATTTCTGGCCGAAAAGAGATCACATCGATTTTTCTAAATCTCATTACCCTGTATATCAAATTTCGAGTCTGTCGACTGAAAATTGACAGAGTTATTGCGTAGGAAATGTACACAGACAGATACACAGACACACAGACAGACACACAGACACACAGACACGTTCACTTTTATAGATATATGGATAGATAGATGGATAGATAGATTTGTTTAACAAAAATATATACGTATACATGAATCTATATAAGAAACATCTTTGTGTTTACTATAAACATTTTTCGCAAATATTATGCAAGTATAAATCCTGTAGAATATCTGCATGAATATAATTACAGGTAATAGTTAACTAAAGATGATTATCTCATTAAAAACCGAAGCAACTAATGGGGAATTAATTAAAATGAATGTTCAAAAGAATATGCAAGATCGTTTGCTAGTGAATGCAATTCCAGAACCAAGATATAAGAAAATTGTATTTTCTTTTTAAATAAATAGAAAATAGGGTTTTTAATATTAATATCGATATACACAAAAGAAAACCGAATTTATAGGAGTATAGATAGATAGATAACACCGTAAGGTGGGGCAAGTACCGTAACCAGGGACCGGGGAAAGTATCATATTTCACACCGTAACCTGAAAAACACCGTATCTTACGGTCACCATATGCTGGGATTCTACTGTACGTGGGAATTTTAATAAGAAATCGTGGATAATATTGAATACTTTAGAATTTCTTTAAATGTGATTAAATGCACTTAAATAATTAAATAACTGTGTTGTTTTACGTTTCTGAATTTTTTAGATGAGAATTGGTTATTCGTATTATTCGGATTCTTCGGACCACTGTTCTCATCTTGAGTGTGATATTCACAACGTTTCAGTCGATGTAACCTTCGACTTTCTTCAGGTGCATCTTGTCGAACTCGGGAATGTTTCTGTCGAACTCAGGGATCTGGACGGAATTCAAGCGGAAGTTTTTATTTACTTTACGGAAGCAGCATGTTCTTTTCCGCCAGTCATAATTGGATAGAGGTCCTAAGTAATTCGCAATTGTATTTTTCGGTCGCCTACACTAAGGACTGATCCTTCAACCTTCAGGAGAATACCACTTTTTACAATTGATTTTTCCAAGTACTCTAACCACTGCGCCACGGGCCCTCGTTAAGTAAGTAAAGAGTTCCGCTGGAAATTCCGTCCAAATTCCCGAGTTCGACTGAAATATTTCCGAGTTCGACAAAATACACTTGAAGATGGTCGGAGGTTACATCGACCGAAATGTTGTGATAATGTGTTGTTTTAGCTTATATAGTGGATGTTTGGCGAATTAATCATAATATGTGAGGTAACACTTTATTTGTAACATCGTTAAACAACGTGTAACAACAAGAACACGTTCTGAAGGAATCGGTTGCTTATAACAACACATCATTTCTATATGAAACGCAGGCACAGAGGCCACTCGAGGATAAGAGTTAAAGAGTGTACAGTGGTCAAAAGAACAATATAGTAATCGTTAGAAGTGTACATTACCAAAACTGGATTACTTAAGGGGAACGGCCCATCAAGAATTTGTTTATGTTAGACTTGAAGACGGCCATATTATAGTCAGCTAGAAAGTAGGGCAACAGAAGAGAGTTCCACAGATGTGCAGTTCTAAGAAAGAAGCTTTGTTCCTGGAATCTACGTATTCTTTGCTGTGACAACAGTTTTTTTTTCTTACTTCAATTCCAAAATCTCAGAAGAATGAAGAAGTAAACATTTGAATGTGCTTTCTTTTTAACTCTCATTTTTTTTAAATAAATGTTAAACTGGAATTCTCCTTCTTGAAAATAAATATTCCTGGGTGGTAAAGTAAAGATATTACACAAAAACGCCCATGTGAAGGATTGAAAATGATTAATGGAATAAACAAAGTTTCATTACTTATGGGGACAGGATATAACATTTGATTTGAAGACGACAATATTATAGTTTGCAGAGAAATAGCCCCATGGTAATGTGTTCCACATATTGTAAGGTATTGGATAGAAATTCTGTTCATTGAAATTAAGCTTGATACTAAGCACACAGAAGTAAAGTTGTTTTCAGTTTCGGAAGCAACACGAGTACTTGCTGTGAATGTCTTACTTACAAGGAGGATTTTTTCGCAGTCATTACCTGGAAAAGTTTCAAATTCACGGATGTGAAATGTCCGAGTTGGTTAAGCACGTTTTTCCTTTTTTTTTTTTTACCGTGACATGTATTGGGTGGAGTATTACCTACATTTTTTTTATTTTTGAGCGATTATCGTTACTCCTATCGTGTCAGCCATTTTTTTCTTGTTATAACTTAAGACTCAACAGTTATTGTGTTTTAAATTAAATAAACACATTAAAATAAGTTTAAACACACGCACACACAAACTTATCCAGGTAGGTAGAAGAGTAAGTTATCTTGCCTTTGGTAACATTTATATATATATACAATTTTTTCTTTTATGTTGACTATGCTGCAAAATGCATCGATTGTGTGTTGTTGTGAAGCACTTATTCACCTTAGCGACACCAGTTGTGTAAATGGGTTAAGCAAAAAAATAATTATACTCATACGAGTGGTTGTATGAAACATTAACATTATAAATCTTTTCGTTATTATTACATCAAATAGATTTTTAAATAACCTTAAATACATATACTTTTCGTTTTTTCCCCTTTTTTCCCTTGTTGAACGAATTCACTAAAAGTCAAAGTATGTACAGAACTGGCATAGTGCATTGGTTACAGACGCGGACTATGGTTTCAATGCGTCGAGTTCGATTCCTATCTAGGCAGATCATCACTTTCAATTTCGCGGAATGGTGTGGATCCGTAGATTCGCTCTTCAATCAATACGGTTGAATAATAGACAAAGCTGCTTACGTTGATTGCGCAACATTTTTATCTACTGACTCGCCGCTCATCAAGGCCAACCGAGAATAAGAATTAATAAGTGTATCAAGCCAACAGTGAAACGACACTATGGTTTAGTTACAATGATTGAAACTGGTTCGGATTAGATTATTTAAGAACACCACTAAAGAACCAGAATTTCTTAACTTTGAATTATAAAAAACAATGGTATAGTCGGCTGGAAAGCACTTCTGTGCCAATACACTACACATACAGATAGTTCTTGCAAAGAACTTTGGCTCATGAAAGTTTCGCTCAGTTTTATGTCGACTGAGTAAGAATAGAAGCTGGTTTGTTTTTTATCACTCGGCGCAATGCCGGTTAAAGAGGACCGGTTAAACATAGACATTGTTGTATCCTTGTTTCAGTATAAACTCTTAAAGAAATGAATTAAACGCATGAATGCAATACGAATTATCTTCTACATAAATAAAACAGTAGCTGTATGTATGCCTCTGTCTGACCGTGTGTAAATATTTAACGGATAAACCTTTAAACTACTGATCATATAATACTGAAATTAACAAGAAATAGTAATAATACACCAAGGATGGTTTATAAATTTTTTTGGATGTATAAATAACCCGCCAAGTTGAAATGAAAACTGTTCCTCGCAACTTGACGTAATTTTACTTCTCAGTGCGCATACCCAACTAAAATTTATTTCTTCAAGTCGTTTAATATTAAATCTTTCTTACCTATTTCACGATAATAGCATTGGTAGGAGTCGTGACTGAAGGGCTAACAACTAAGTCATTTTACAACATCAGAAATCAGGTATTAGGTACAAAATAATATGCAATAGATAAAGAATTAGCTCTATAATAATACACGCAGAAACTGCATGAACTAAAATAGCGTACTGTGTATTCAAAATTTTAAATATATATATACATATATATATATATACATACATATATATATATATATATATATATATATATATATCAGATCGACACAAGAAAGTTCATGCGGTTTTTAACAAATCTCGGCTAAACAAAAATTTATTGAGCGAAATAATCACGATTAGAATCAAAAAACTTTTGCCAACGTAAAACATTTGTATTTATGTCAGTAATGTAAAAATCTTACGTTCTGGTGGCGATAAAGTCGCTGAAAGCGTTTTTGATATCGCTTAGATTTTTTAAGTATTTCTAATGCAGTAAGTTGTCGAGACACTTGAAAAAAGTGGTAGTCGGTAAGTGAGAGTCCTGTAGAGTATGGTGGATGAGACAGAGTTTCGTAGCTTAATTCGTTCAACATCTGCAGGGTCCGTTTAGCAACGTGCGGTCGGACATTGTCGTGGAGGAGAAATAGGCCTTTTTTGTTGGCTAATGTTGGGTGTTGTTGTCAACGTTTCTGATGCATTCTATTAATTTGTTGATAGTACTTTTCTGCCGTAATGGTTTCGTCTGCATTCAAAAAACTATAATAGATGAGACCGGTCACATGCCACCAAACAGTCGGCATGACCTTCTTTTGGTGCAACTCTGGCTTTAGGGAGTGTCGTGGAGCTTTGTCGGCGTCTAACCACTGAGCTGAGCATCACCAGTTGTTGTAAAGAACGCACTTTTCATCGCAAGCCAAAACTCGACGGAGAAACGGGTCGTTCTTGTTGCGTAAAACAAGGGAAGATGACTCTTCATAACGGTGTTTCTGTTCGTTGTTTTTCAATTCGTGAGGCACCCATTTATCAAGTTTTTTTTTGTTTTTCAATCTCTCCCAAGTGGTTGGAAATCGTCGTATACGAGGATAAGAATTAACAAGTGTATCAGGACAACAATGAAACGACGTTACTTCTCGAGCAGTTGTCCGTAGATTGTCTTCGACTAAGGTTCTTAATTGCTAGCTGTCAACATCCGATGGTCGATCACTGCGCTCTTTATCTTCAATACTCTCGTCACCGCAACGAAATTTCTTAAACCACTATTGTGCTGTCTGTTAAGTAGTGATTTCTGTGCCAAATACTTCGTTGATATTGCGAGATATTTCAGCAGCTTTTCGGTCTAGCTTTAATTGAAAATTGTGCAAATTTGCTTTTCCCACATCTTGTATTCAACATTATGAAAAGAAGATATAATTCTTTTAAAAAGATTGTAATTTAAACGATTAGAAAGGGTGAAAAACGCTCTTTACAATGATAAAGTAAAAGTATTACAACGAAAACTTATTTGAAAATATTTCATTTGACATGAAAATAAAAAATTCAGAAAAAACCTGCTTGTCAACCTAATATATATATATAAATATATATATATATATAAACATATATATATATATATATATATATATATATATATATATATATAGAGAGAGAGAGAGAGAGAGAGAGAGAGTGAGAGGGAGATATGCAAATATTTTTAAGTATTGAGATATTTTTAGCACAATAAAAATGTCCAGACGTTCCTTAGTCCATAAAGACCGAATTCAAACAGGCACACACACACACACAAACACACACACAGTGCATTATACATGCATATATATATATATATATATATATATATATATATATATATATATATATATATATATATACAGTACATTATATATATATATATATATATATATATATATATATATATATTAGCTATGTGTATCCGGCGTTCCTCGGAAATCTTTTGCCACCATTTTGAACTTTGCTATGACATCATGTATGGCGACATCTTCGATGGTCACAAATAACGTCATATCTGACATCGTAGCATATATTATACGTATATGACGTCATGCTATGTTTTATATATATGTCGTATTTTCTGACGTCATATATGACGCCAACTAGTATGTGTTGTATAACATCACAGCATTTACATACTTGGCCTTTTGGCCAAGATCAAAGTGTAGTATCTGTTCCGGCAGATACTGCACTTAAGATAATTTGTACCAGTCAATGGAGGGGAAACCCTCTATACTGGGACAATTATTATTATTGGTAACCAGAGTGCCCCCTTTTTGCCTACTTTTAGGGGAGCTGGTTTTTACCTCACATTAAAAACGGTCTTGTGCCTAATTTGCTCAGTGGGGGAGCAAATAAATACCATCTGTTCTTCAGATGCTGCACTTCTATTTCTTGTTCTCTTTCGGTGGAGGAGAAATCCTTCACGACTGAGGCAATTTTTATTTTTGTACCTTTTCTCCACGTTAAAAAACGACCCTGGTGTCTAACTCTGTCCCGTGGGGAGGCATAGTAAATAGGTACATATAGGCCGTCATTGTAAACAAATAAAGACACAGACAGGATACTTGATTTATAATAGCTACATATATGGAAGCATATATATAACTACATAGTGATTGCAACGTCTTGTCAGACGAGTGCCACTCCCTCAGGTACTGAAAGTCCATGAGCCCGACGATAACCATAACTTTAGTCCTGCCGGGGAAAAAAAAATTCACACGCACAAGCAGACATGACACTGAAGACGGTCACTGGTATATATACATATACTATATACATGCACGCATGCATACACATATGCACATACACACATACAAATAACCCACATATATGCATACATACATACACATTACATATATGCATGCATAGACATACTTATACATAAACATACACAAGACGGTCATTGGCATGCATACACACATATATATATGTATTTAAACGCAAATATACATATATACAGATACACACATAACTGTAAACATACACATATATGTACATACACCATGAATATGCATACATACAGATATACATACATACACACCTACAAATACATAGACATATACATCCATCCATACGTACACATACGCACATACATATATACAGGCACACTTACCTACATATACATACATGTACGCAAATATGCACTCAATCACACATACATACATGCCCACACATACACACGCCCATATACATACATGCACACATACACACACATACACATATATATAGACATACACACATACACATACATACACCCATACATACACATATATATATACATACATAGATACATATAATAATGGCAGATCAATTACTACATGCTTCCAGCATTTCAGACCTACATGCGTCACAACTTATCCATCGCAATAGGACCGTTTTTTTTTCTTATAGTCTGAGGGAGTATCTGTACCTGATGGTGTTACAGAGTTTTAGCTTTGTACGACAGCTAAATCTCTCTCTCTCGGTTCAAAATGTTGACATCCAGCAACAAGCAAGAGCAAGATAGCCAGCAACAAGTCAAACTGCAGACCAGCTAAATGCGGGTACTTGTCTCCCGCTTTATGTTTTTTTAACTCAGAGATTTGCTTCTCCTAGAGGGGTTGCCTTCACCACGGCTTACGGGAGCCCGCTCCACCCCGCATACACATGGAAATAAACACATGCGTACATAGACATACGCCAACATACGTGTGCATGCGCACAGATATGCAAACGTAATCACGTAGAGGCACACATATACGCATATACACACACATACGTACACACACACACACATGCAAAATACACATGAATAAATAGTCCAAAAGTCATAAATCGTAAGTAAGTGATCAGCGATTGGACCATTTTTGTCCGTTTTCCTCCCTGCTTGGATTTTTTTTTTTTTAAATAAAGTTTGTTTTAAATTCATTTTTTTGCAACACATGAATATAAAATTAACAGACTCGCATATAATTTTCCAAACAAAACAATGTACGAATTGACAAGACAGTCCAACTGAAAGTTATTTAAAGACGCTTGCACTATTTTTTTTTAAATATAACTACATACGCACATCTATACAATGTATATGTACATTTATCACTTATATGTACATTATATGCATACAGAAACCCATTATATATATATATATATTTATATATATATATATATATATATATATATATGTACCGAATTGCATGCTGTACACACACACACACACACACACACACATATATATATATATATATATATATATATATATATATATATATTATATAGTGATATGTAAACTAATTGACATCAAATGTATATAAACATAAGAAAGCGTAGTAGACACTTGCGTCATTCGCGTGTCTTATTAATTGCTGGGATTCGTTAGCTTTTGATACGTGTTGTACGTCGTTTTTGTAAACAAATGGAGGCCAATGGCGTGAATACGTTGGTGTGAAAAAGCCGTGGCGAAAACGAGTCTTATGCAAACAAACAAGCGGCGAGACAAACAGGGAAAACATTTTGTAATATGTGGAACCGACTGATGAAAAGCGAAATACACGTAAACAAGACCATATGGATACGATCTGAAAAGAAACATTCGTCGTCTACCTTTCTATCTATCTATCCATCTATCTATCTATCGAGTGAAAGAGGTAGATATCTATCTTTTTATAGAGATATTCAGATGTCTATTTATTTATCTCTCTCTTTCTCTCTCTCTCTAGTGCGATTGTATCTATCTATCTGTCTAAAAGGCAGAGACAAATATCTGTATATGTTCATATAAAATATTTTTAACACCTATCTATTATTCCAAAATGTTATATTTTATTCTTAATTTTACCTTACTTACTGCGCTATTAGGCTTCTTTCTATGGGGTTCCGATTTCGAATCTCGCTAGATTTAGTCACTCAGATGGGTCGTAAACGACGAAACACGTGTCAGTGTATAATTATATTTATATATATATATATATATATATATATACTATCTATCTATCTATCTTATAACTTATTCTATATATATATATATATATATATATATATATATATATGCACACATACATATACATATAACTTTATCTATCTATATACACACACACACACATCTATACATATAACTTATATATATTAGCAGAAGTACCCGTCGTTGACTGGGTTCCTACAGAAAATGAACTGTGATTGATGAAAGTATGATAGGTTATGAAAAGAAGGGGCTTGTAAAGAGATAGGTTTTGATACTCAAAAATTTTACCCTAAGCAAAATATGATGAAAGTAAAGATAATTTTCGCGAAAATATATTTTTTATATAAACTTTGTTTCCATTCGTAGCCAAGAGTGACCAGCAAAATGATGTTTCCTTACAAAGAGAGAATTTTATATATATAATAATATAAATATACAAGAAATAAATGTTACCATAGTAAATAAAAGTTACTTTTATGGTAGAGAAGTTCATTGGTTTGTATTTTCAAGTAGTTAGTGATTTTTTTTTTAATTCACGAACCGGTTTTTAAAAAAATCAAAATGGCAGCGACTTTGAAATGGAGAGCCCCGTTTTCAATTTGAAGGAAGGGCACCTCAGCATTCTGTGTTAACAATTTAAGAGAGTTCCGTCGACGTAAGGAATATTTATAATCATATTTTAATGTTTTCCGTTATTTTGTGCATGAGGAATATTCGATTATGGCATGTGTAGTTTATATAAAAATTCATTTAAGTAGTTATCGCCTCAAATATCGTTTTAATTTCGGTTCGCTGAAATTATTTCAAGTAAAGAGCATTAAAAACTAATTCAAAATTAAAAAAAAACATTAACTGAACTTTTATTGACTATGGTAACATTTATTTCTTGTATATTTATTTTTTCGGGTAGTCGTTTGTTGGCTTTTCTGCGAAACACTCTTACTAAATAATATCGACGAAATATCGGAAAACAAAGCAACAAAAACAGTTTGGAAAAATATGGAAGCTTTACTTACTTTAGTAAAATAATCCGAAACAGCAAAATGGGATATTAAAAAAGTAAACACGTGATTACTTTAGTTTTTTAAAGCAAATAATCGATATAAATATGAATAAGAATAAAATTGCGCCCTTTTCAAGCAGAACAGCTTCGTTTCAGTTTTACAGTATAGAACGGTGTAGTATTCCGCCGTCGGATTCAGGGTTGTACTATTGTAATGTAAAGAACACGTAGAAAGGGTTGTAATCAACTGAATTCCTTCTAGTACACTGACAAAAAAGCTTAAACAGATATATAAATAAAAATAAAAAGTTTATGCAAATGTTTTAAAAAAGACACGTAATCACGTGAGCAGGATTTTTCCTTGTTTTCACACGATAACAAGTAACGTTCTTATTTTTTATTATTTATCTATTTATCTATTTTCGAAAGAGTGCCACGTGTAAGTGGAGAAGGAAAAAACAGTTATGCAAAATTTATGTCGAGAATTGTCTAAAGTTCCGACTTTTTTTTCACTTTAATAAGAACGCGAATTTATGAGGTGAATTTATTCGACACAATATGATTCAACTAAAAAAAATAAATGAAAGCTAACGTGAATTAAGATTAAAGTTAAGGTGTTATTATGAACCCTCACCTCTTTTAAAAAACCTTGTTAAACTTTCTGACATATTTACATTCTATGGAGGTCAGGCGCGAACGAACCCCCATAATTTTATTATACCATATTTCTTCAAACTGAAACATAATTATCAAAGTATACTCACGGAGAGAGATATGAAAAGTCTTTGTTAAAGTTTGTGCCATATTTCCATGGAGTACAGGCGCGAACGCAGACCCCACAATTTTATTATACCGTCCCTATTTAAGTTGAAGCATACTTATCAAAGTACTCTTATGTACATCGATATCGAAACCCTTGTAAACGTTTTTTTTTTCCATTTTTTATTTCCATACTTTGGGGGTCAGGCGCGACCGCAGACCCCACAATTTTTATGAACCACCGTTCTACCAGATTAAACATACCCATTCCTGATCCTCGATACATCTTCTATCATTATATTCAATCAGTTTTTTTTAAATAATCAACCATAAAGGCGCCTATTCGTGACCACACACACACACACACACACATACGTTCAGCTTTATATTATAATATATATATATATATATATATATATATATATATATATATATATATATGTTTAAGTATGTATTCGCATGATAAAAAGACAGAGAATTTCAGCCAGGTTTATGTAATAGGGCTCAATTGTAAATTGAGTTTTGTATATAACTATTTTTCACGGACATATATGAACGTCTGTATACTGACATGCGATTTTCGAAAAAAAAAAAAAACTAATTATAACCAGAGCACGACTAGTACCTTTTCAGAACCGTTCCACAATTAATAATAATCAGTTAATTAAAGACTAAATTCTCTACATGCCAAAATATAAACATACATCTGATGGTCGAATAATTAGGATTCTAACTCGAGGAAGTTGCATATCTTGTTATACTGAAGTGCATTTGATACATCAAAACACTCTGTCCATGATTACATATGTCATCCTCTTCTTCCGTATTGAATTGTCGTAATCAATATCATCAACTACCATTAAAGATAATGCAAAGCTCTTTGCAAGTACAAATGAATCACTCTTCTTAGTTGACAGTACTTATATAAGAATATGGTCTTATTTTTCTTAATGACGTCAACCCAACGGGCAAAATGTTACAATCGCTGTCGAATGATAACAAAATGGTGGTAATTTCGTTCCCGGTTTTAAGCAGTTGCTTTTCTAACGATCCTGAAACGCTTTAATATAACGAAGCAGGTTATCCGTGGATCACTATATATAAATGAATTCTATTTTGGTTTTGATCCAAAGTTTCACAAATAAAAGACGTGGGTTTGCCCCATATTTTGTGTCTTAATTTATTTTTCTGGAGAGAGAGGTAATGAGCAACAACAAATTCTTGTATCAATTTTAAATTGCTATGCAATGATGTGTTAGAACACTAGGATATTAAAGTATCCATTTAACCTAAACACGTCAATTTACGCTGACAACCAACGACACACACACCTATATATATATATATATATATATATATTTGTTTACTTTCTTTTTGGAAAGAATTCTTTACGATTTACCCTTAACTGGTTTCACGGCTCATCAGTGCGTCTAGACAGTCAACTACCATCACTAGCACACACACACACACACACACACACACACACACACACACACACACACACACACACACACACACACACATATATATATATATATATGACATTTATATATTTAATTATATATATATATGACATTTATATATTTAATTATATATATATGACATTTATATATTTAATTATATATATATATATATATATGACATTTATATATTTAATTATATATATATATATATATATTACATAATTTATAATATATATTTTTATAATTATAAATATTTTGGTACTGTACATATGACATTTGGCTATATTTCGCAATATATAAATAAAGAGAGATAACACTTATATTTTTGGTTTGAAGGAAGAACATTGTGCAGAGTGTTTGTGCAAAGTTTTTTCCAAGGGTGCTCAAGGAAGCTCAGAAAGAAAGCCGTTGTCTGGACCAAGCTGGGCATCAAGGCAGTTGTTTGCTATCCCTATACTTCAGACCTTACTGCTGGTGACTTTTGGTTATTCGCTAAGTTCAAGGAAAACCATAGGGGCTGTCATCATAAGACAATTGAAAAGATGAAAGATGCTGTGAGGAGGGTCATCGACGCGCTAACACAAGAGAACTTCCGGGGTGCGTTCCAGAAATTGTAAGAACGGTACAACAAGCGTATTGCAGCCAAAGGAGATTACTTCGAAGTCAACTAGAGTTTCATATCTGTACTCTCAATAAAAGTTCCCATCTGAAAATAGTCTGGAAACTTATTGAAGGAACCTCGTATATATATGCACACACTAGAATCGTCAAATACCCATTTAGCTAAAACACGTCATTTAACAAACAAAACACACACACCTTAACAACCAAACACACACGCGCGCACACACACACACACACACATATATATATATATATATATATATATATATATATAATTAAGAATGTGTGCATGAGAATACTTCTTAATCTACATACTCAACACAATCTTGGTATACAGACTTGAAATTTAGTATATAATGTATTCAGATATGTGGAAAACGTTTTTGTTTTCATCCGGAAAAACGGCTGCTAAATGCTCAAAATTAATAAATTGGCATGTGGGGGGCATCGCATTTTTATCGATTTGTCAACTGTTTCACGAATGCACATGCGTGAATCGTTCACGTGACAGATTACTTACGTTGAGAATGAATAGGTTTGAAAACACTTATAAAAGAACGTGTGAAGCTGGCCTAATTGATATCGTACTTGTCTTAGTGTCTTCATTTTTGGTTTCGATCTCAGCTCGAGTATTTTTTTACTTACAAAAAGTGAACTCTTTAGAATAAACATAATACTCGCATTCACATGTCTCAGTTTCTGCATGGTTTAATATATAATATTTATGTATATAATAATAAAAATACGTATAATAAGAAGTAAATAAAAACAAAAACACATTTAAGAAATAATAAATAAAACAATACTATATAGTAGTGATAGGACGATACCAATATGTTTCTTTATTCCGATACAATTACCGATTCCTATTCTTTATATATCTCCAAACATTTAACGATAAATTTGTTATATATTTCTGATTGCTATAAAAACAAACGTAAAATGAGCATATGTTTTTTTTTAAACGTAAAAACACACCTGTGATTGGTTAACTATCGATAGTTGTCTTATTGGCAGTTATAAATTAATAAATATTTATTATTTTTACCATTATTACCAGCAGTGAAAGATTTTGTTTTAAACAAAATCCAATAAAAAATATTATTAAAAGAATCGTTTTTGGCATCGGAATATAGGCAGAATTTTCCGATTCCGATACCTCCAAAGTCCCGATATTTTCGATGCCTGATCCTGATTCCGAATAATTGTCTCAACACACACACATACACACACACACACACACACACACACACACACACACACACACACACACACAACCACACACACACACACACACACATATATATATATATATATATATATATATATATATATATATATATGCCTGATGAATGCTAGCGTGGATGAAACGCGAAATATTCAATGTAGCTTAATCGCCATATCTATTTTATAACTAACTACCTACGTATTGAGAACTGTTGAAATAATGAAGTAAATACTTAAAATTTACGCATAAATTTATACTTTCGTATATTAATATATGTGAGTAAATGAAGTAGTTATATATATATATATATATATATATATATATATATATATATATATATATATATATATATTAATCATGTGAATCGGATTTTAATCATATCAAATAACACTTTATTTCCTTTTGACAGATTGATTGTTGCTATTTCTTCTGATGAATTAAGGACATAATAGATTTACTGATTCATATAATAATTAAGTGATTGATTTTGTGCTATGAAACAGATACTGTCAAGAATTGTAAATGTTAACTGAATCAAAGGAATAAATTATAAGATGGTCAACATCATGAATTTTGGAATATATCTTTTTTTCATTTATTCACTATATAAATATATATATATATATATATATATATATATATTTATATTCACGAGCAAGGCTGAGGAGTGATTAACGTTTTACATGCATATATATATATATATATATATATATGTATATATATATATATATAACGTTAATAACTCCTTAGCTTTGCTCGTGAATGAAAGTAGTCTTTGTATATTAGAATAGCAGGGAGACTCGACGTTGTCCATGATTAAATGAAAAGCAACGAATATTCCACACTTCCTATATATTTATTTTCATCAAAGTCGAAAATCGCCCATTCGCCAATCAAACCCGGTTAGGAAATTTAACTGAAGATTTTAAACTTCAAGCTTGAAAAAGTGAAAAATCATAGTTCGACTGCGATCTAAATACAAACATTCGTTTTGCATGCGCCCGCGTCTTATCAAAGAGCCTAATATTCATTTAATACCCTGGCCCCTTCTACTTGTGCGGCGATAAAACTTTTAAAATTCACTTGTGGTGCTAGAGTGTATAAAAGTGTTAGCTTCTGTCAAAATCAAATTATTTTTATGGCATTGTTTCGATTATCGATTTTCGATATGTATCGAAGGCACATAAAGAACATGAATGTGAGATTTACTAAAACTCTCCCCAGCAGTTTTGGAGTCCATATGAAACGAAATCACACACACAGAACCAAAGTGCCTTTTACATATATAAATATAGATATGATAGCAAAAAATGCCTTAATTTTCCAAATTAAAAACAAATTCTTGAAAAGAAATTGCTTGAACTAACTAAGAATTCCCATAACTAACTGTAATTCTTAAAATCATACTTCAAGAAATGTTATGCTTTATTTTGTTAAAAAGATTTTTTTATGAATTCAATAAAATCGAATATACTAAAAAGTTGTCTTTCCCGTTTATGGTGCAATTGCGCATTTTCAATAGACATTGATTTCGATCTTATTTACTTAGAGTTGTCCACGCCACCACAATCATTTATTTGGACTGTTGCGTTCCAGATTGAAATGAGGAAAAATCTGAACGCTGTGATCAGGTTAAACTTTTAAATTCTTTTTAAAATTTAAATGCTAAATTTGGTATTTAAGCCTATAAGCCTTTATAATAAAGTCTAATAGGCCGAAGTAAAAAATTATGATTATAAGTAGTAGTAATAGCAGTAGTAGTAGTAGTAGTAGTAGTAGTAGTAGCAGCAGCAGCAGTATAATGTTAATTTACGATAGTCTATGACATTGCGGATATCTCAAGTACGTTTCATGCTAATAAAATTTGAATTTGTAACGGTTTAATTAGTAGTAGTAGTAGTAGTAGTAGTAGTAGTAGTAGTAGTATATGTTATTGAAGAGACGCCTTATAAGATCAGTATATAAATAAGAAACAATTTAGAGATTAATGTTAAACCTGGCCGTAGCGCCATTGAAAGTTATCAGCCTGAAACTACAACGGGCACTCTTGGACCATTTTTTGTAATCTGCTCGAATCAAATACTTATCAGCAATGCAAATCAACTTCAGATCATATTTAGTAGTTGTAGTATTAGTATTAGCAGTATTAGTATTATTAGTAATAGTAGTAGTAGTAGTTGTTGTTTACCATTAAAGATGCGCACGATATACGAATGTTTCCAAAAGCCAAATATGCTATACATATCTTAATAGTTCAGAAACCTAGGCGCTATTATACTGATTCTGATTATTATTCGTGGTGGTGGTGGTGATAATAATAGGTGTATTTTAGTAGTGATAATAGTACTTCATGAAATTTTAGTCCTGAGTATTTTTGAAGCTTCTAAATGATCAATACACTGAGAGACTTATAGATATAATACGTAATCGTGATATATATTTCTTCTTCATATACAGATTATCTTCGTTTGTTCCTCTATCGCACACCATCCCATACTCTCGCCTTTTCCTGTCTCCTTCTCTCTTTCCTTCTCACACTCCCCTTGTCTCTATCCCCACCATATACTCACCGTCGTTCACGCATTTTTATCACCCATTCTACCACCGCATATCTGTTTGTGTGACCTTCGTTTTTTTTTTTTTTCATTTCTCCTCGTGGTGTTTATGTTTTTTTATTGTTTCTTTTCTTACACGGTTGTTCTTTCTTTTACTTCTTCTAGTCCACGCCATTGTGTCCGCTTTCCACTTGTCCCCATTGAAATTGGTCAGCGTAAGATTCGAGCTCGCCTCTTGACCTCTGTCCGTCCGTTGCACATTCGACATTGTTTCCTCGCACGGCACAATCGATTACTTACACAATGTAAAACGGAGTGGTCTGCCGTGCTGAATAATTCATGGAAGATCCAGCAAGTCCCCACTTCCACCACGAAAACGCATCATTCCAACGCATGGCCCAGCTTCCCTTTCTTGACTCAACGTCCTCCAGAGTTTGACATTATTATTTTTTCTTTCTTGAATGGAATAAAAAAGACAATAATGGTATTGGCAAAAAAAAATAGATATAAAAAATGAATGTCTATTCACAGCCATTGATCTCAAAGCCAACTTCTTTATATCCGCTTTAGCTTTCTTAGGCTGATTCCAAAATATTTTATAAGAATTCACGTATTTCCTTTCTGCAACATCTCCAATACTTATATATATATATATATATATATATATATATATATATATATATATATATATATATATATATGTATATATATATATATATATATATGAATACGTATGACGTAATTATGTAATTATTCTTCGTTTTGCAGCATATATATATATATATATATATATGAAATAATAGATGGATAATATACATAAAAGAACTGACACACACACACACACACACACACACACACACATATATATATATATATATATATATATATATATATATATATATATATATATATATATGTCTGATGGGACAGTTAATCGGAATCGGAATTGGGTATCGGAAAAACCGGAAGATTTGGGGGTATCGGAATCGTTATCGGAATCAGAAAAATTGGTGCCTCTTTTCCGATGCCAAAACGATTCGTTTAATTGTCTTTTTTATTTGATTTTGTTTAAAGTAAAATCCACTATTGCTGGTAATAATGATAAAATAATAAATATTTATTGATTTTAAATTACCAGTAAAGCTAAAATCGATGGCTCACGCTCCACAAGTGCATTTTTTACGTTTTAGGAAAATAGTTAACATGTGTTTTTTTTTTGAAAATCGGGGAAATAACAATCTTTTAGTTAAATGATCAGAGATTTATAAAGAATCAGAATCAGTAATTGTATCAATATCGGGAATTTAGCACGGAATCGGTAATTGTATCGGAATCGGGAAAAATATTGGAATGGTCCCATCATTAATATATACACACATATACACACACAAACACATACATACACACACACACACACACACACACATATATATATATATGTATATATATTATACTTTTGATAGTAAACATTTTTCTCTTTCTTTTACTTCCTTGTTTCATTCTTCATAATGCGTATTGGACACTATTCGTGCCTTTAGCCTCTGGTCCATTTAGCTACATACACGCATACATCCATTCAGCTATATATACGCATGCAGAAAAACAGACATATATATATATATATATATATATATATATATATATATATATATATATATATATATATATATATATATATATATAGGGAACGACAGAATAAGACAACTTTCATATATGAATATAAAATACACAATAGGACGTAAAATATGAACCAAATTTACCGAAAGGTAATATAAACGAAAATTAAGCACAGGAGAAAAATACAAACAAAAGATTTACCCGTTTCTTTCGATGTTCGAATTCAATCAGAAAAGATTATTATTTGAAAATTAAAAGCGACAAAAATATATTACAACATTTTTTCAATATTTAGGGGTTTTTTTTGTTGTTTCTTTGTTTTTTTTTTGGTTTTTTTTTACAAATAATCACATTATATTGAGACGTTTTACCTCCTAACGGAACCGGTTAATTTCTTGATTTTCTGTTCTGTGTGTTTAATTTTCTTTTATTTAGCTTTTCGTTATAATTTATCGACATTTTAAGTCATATCGGATATTTTTTCTTCATGAATACACGTAGCAAAGTTTGGCACTGTACCAATAGTTAAAGTTACCTCATCATTACTATCTCATCGTGTTCAATTGTTTAAGATTTCTTTTTGTATATGTTTCAAAAATTTATATACAAAAAAATTATGACGTTTCTGAATTTTTGAGATGAAGATTGGTTATACGTCGGACTACTGTTCTTATCTTGAGTGTGATTTTCACAACGTTTTGTTCGATGTAACCTTCGACCTTCTTCAGGTGTATCTTGTCAAACTCGGGAATATTTCTGTTGAACTCGAGAATTTTAACAGAATTTCTAGCGGAAACCTTTATTTACTTCACGGAGGTAGCGTGCTCTTATTCCGTCAGCTATGACTTGATAGAGATCCTAAGTGGTGCAGTAGTTAGATTACTTTGCAAAATCAATTGCAAATATGATATTCTCCGGAAGGTAAAAAATACGTACAAAAAACTTAGTCTATTTTAAACTAATACTTATTATATATTGCATGTCAATTGTGATTAAAACTAAAATCAACGTTTTCTAGTCATATAAGTACGAAACTAATCTTTTATATATCAGAAGTATTGCTTTCGTATTCTTACAGACAATCTTACAGAAATGATATTGCTTTAAATTGTGTTAATTACTACCCTTCTATTAGCACAATTGCTTATGTTTTATTAAATTGAATGTCAAATTGTGTTGTAATTATGAAAGCTCCATTTTTATATCATACGTACACTTTCATCTTTCAGTTTAATTATAAATCACTTTTTCCCAGGTATCCTTATCTCTGAAATTAAATAATATCGCGTATGACATGTTTATATTATTATTTATTGTTATTTTACTATTTATTTATTTACTTATTTAATTCTATTCTATGAAATTTTCATCCCCATCTACTGAACTAGTTTAAGCTTGAAGACCGATTAATATTTGTTTTAATGTATGTTCACAAAGAAAACTGCCGTTTCATCCTCCCTTTCAATACTATGTGGTATAACTCTATGATGCAAAGATTGCCTCTCTTGGATTTATTAGGTTTATATTTTCCTGCTGTCATTTTAATTTATATTCCGCGCTACCCACATTGCTAGAGTAGTTGACTTTCTGTTAGCATCATTACTAGATACCCAAAGTGACGATATATGATTTCCGAAGCCAGTGGAATCTATGTACGTCCTGCTTTTCGTTTTGTTTTGCTTTGTTTTTTTTTTCAATAACGTTGCACTTATACATGACATCCGACATAAAACATTTACCTTCATTCGTTTTTTTCTAGAGGGTTTTCCATCAGTAATCTGGCTTATATCGCCTCCTTAATTACCTCATATATTTTTGTTTAAGTTGAAACTATTGTAGATGAAGCTAAATAATAGGAATACTACTTGTAATTAAAAACGACAATAAATTTGATTTCCAGACAAAACTTTGAATTAAAAAAATAAATCAATAAAACTTTAATCAAACTAAACATGCCTGAGTGTAAAAAGAGAAACTTAAACGTGATTTAAAAAGAACAGAACGGGGCAGAATGGATGCACTTGAATTAACGAAAATGATTAAAGAAAAAATTTGCTCATTCATTACAATATATATCTTCATCAGTCATAATACAACTTTCCAAACACAATTCACGATTCGATTGGATTAGCTACCATATGGAATTGAGAATGGTATTTTCGAGGTTATGCCATGATTAATGGACAAAAAAGGGGGCAAAGCAGTATTAACTAAAAGAAAGTTTTACATTAATTCTTTTTTTGCACCCTCTATCTATTTCGCTCTGCCCTGTTCTACATCGAGAATACAATTTATGTCTACTTAGCGGCTATTCTATTTAACCAATTTTACAACCCTACTGTCCTGCCACGCATCTTTAAATTCACCATTCAATTCATATGTACTCTGGCTTTGTTTCTCTAGTTACACAGACGCAGCTAGTGGCACCGCGCATAGCTTTTCTATATCTTATTCCATGTCACAAACAATTACATTCCCGACTCTCGTCTCCCAGATCGATTGGATCAGCAAGCTCAATTTCTAGATCGATTTCTAACTGTAGTTCCTGAGGATTGTGTAACAAATGCCCATAGCCCTTTCGGTAATGCCGATTACGCTGTGATACTGATAGAAACTCTCGAACCTAGGTTGAAGAGCTATTACCCAAACAACAAGTTACTTCAAAGAGGCTGACTGGGAAGTCATCAGGGATCACACCAAAGACGCTTCATGGAGTAGTAACTTTTCTCTTCCTGTGGAATTATGTGTAAATGAGGTTACTAAATGATTAAAAGTAGCAATTGAAGCATATGTTCTCACACGAAAATCCTTGAGCAAATCTCACTCTCCCTAATGGTTCACTTCTACTTGTATAACTACCATTGCTCAAAGGCAGCATGCATGCCGCAGACTTACTCGACATCAGTCTAATACAAATAGGGAAAGGTTTACAAAAGCTAAAATAATTATAAGTGAGAAAATAGTCGGATACTGCAAAAGGCTTTGCGTCGCAGAAATTAGGAACTCGTAATTTCTGGAAAATGTATGATAGTGTAGTAAATACAGGGCAATCAACAATTCCTCCACTATCCAACAACATTGAGGCTGTTTGCAGGTCAAGCATCTACCTGCTTGCCAGACTCTTTGCCTTCAACTGCATTTTACACCCGACAAACTAACCCCTTTCAAACTTCTCTTTACGGACGGCAGCCACACTTGGTGATCTGAAAATCATCTATGTTCCTGATGCCTAGTTCTCTCAAAGGCGTGTGGGCCTGATCTCATCCCTGCTATACTGTTAAAAATACCCCGAGTCTCTCCAAATTCTACAACAAATGCCTTATCGGATTTGCTTTCTTGACTGCTGGAAAACTGATTCTATTCTTCCAGTTTTAAAGAATTCTGGTGAAGGAACTGACCCACCCAACTATCGTTCCTTGGCCTCCTCCCTCTTTCCGCCCAAATCATTACGTCCTTAATTAGTCAAGGACGTCCACCACCTCATATATAATAAACTTCGAATGACAGTATGGATTTAGATATGCCCGTTCTACTTCACATGTGCTAACTAATCTCCGGACATATATACAATGCACTGGATAAGGCAAAAGTAGCTGGGGCTGTAGCCCTAGTCATATCTAAATCCTTTGACAGAGTTCGGCACGATGGTCTTCTCATGAAGATAAAATGAGATGATGCTGTTGGACGATAATTTAATACAACCAAATCTTTCATGAATCTGGCGCGCGTCTTTGCCCAGGTGCGTTTGTTTATGTATGTGCGTATGTGCACAGATGGATTATAGATATATGGATTTATTTTATTTTATTTTTATTTTTGCCAGATCATGTGAAGAAATGAACAAAAAACATCGCCCCTGAATCGGCCCAAAGATCAAAAGTGCGTTTCCAAATGCCGTGACCGCGCATATATAAAGTCAGGTCCAGTGTCTTCGCCTTTGGTCATTTTCTGTTCCTTCCTATCAATTGGAAAGAAATACTTACCAACGCCCATTTACAAAGGCGACTGTTACATTTAAAATGCAACGTAATGCAATATAACATAATGCTATACAACATAATGCTATACAACATAATACAATACAACGTAATACAATACAACGCAATGCAATACAACGTAATGCTATACAACGTAATGCAATACAACGTAATGCTATACAACGTAATGCAATACAGCATAATGCAATACAGAATAATGCAATACAGAATAATGCAATACAGCTTAATGCAATACAGTGTAATGCAATACAACGTAATGCAATACAGCATAATGCTATACAGCATAATGCAATACAACGTCATGCAATAAAGCGTAATGCAATACAACGTAATGCAATACAACGTATTGCAATACAACCTAATGCAATACAGCGTAATGCAATACAGCATACTGCAATACAACATAATGCTATACAACATAATGCTATACAATGTAATGCAATACAACGTAATGCAATAAAATGTAATGCAATACAACATAATGCAATAAAATGTAATGCAATAAAACGTGATGGAATACAACATAATGCAATACAACGTAATGCAATACAACGTAATGCAATACAACGTAATGCAATAAAACGTAATGCAATACAACGTAATGCAATAAAGCGTAATGCAATATAACATAATTTAATACAACGTAATGCTATAAAGCGTAATTCAATACAACGTAATGCAATACAACATAATTCAATACAACGTAATGCAATAAAGCTTAATGCAATACAACATAATTTAATACAACGTAATGCTATAAAGCGTAATTCAATACAACGTAATGCAATACAGCGTAATGCAATACAACGTAATGCAATACAACGTAATGCAATACAACATTCCATCAGGCAATATTAATAACGCTTATCTTCCTCGTTCTTTTTAACGAAATACACTCCACATTTGAAATAATGTTTAATCAGATGATTAGGAACTCGTATTCTTATATATATATTTGATGGTGTACTTGTTCTTTGCTAATGGACTCAGAGATTGCTTTGTGGTCGGGTGAGCATCTCACGACCGGCTATGATAGTAACTCCTTTCACTGATGATTCTCGAAAGGATGAAACACTAGTGTCAGTAGGTATCAAAAATAAGTATAGTAATAATTATATATATTTATATATATATATATATATATATATTCGTGCATATTTTATTGAAGAGCATCTTCGTTCTTCTTTTTATGATCTTTCTTTCGAATTTTTCTTGTCTTCTACAAAGAGCTAGCAAACATTAAACAAACACTAGTTACAATAACTTTCCCAATAAAATAATCGATCAAGAAATAACCACATTTATTAAAAATAAAAACAAACTAATTAATCAAAACGAAAACACCCTAATTCCTTTATACTACAAAAATCAAATGCACTATAATCACAAACAGGACGAAATCACCATAAAAAATATTATAAAAAGATACATAAAAATAAAAAATCCTAACAACAAAATAAAACCAATAATAAATTATAAAAAAATACCTAACGAAAAATCTAGTATTAAAGAATAATAACAACGATACACCCGATAAAATGAGTATGGTCAATGCAGTTTATTTGCTTAAATGCCCCCTCGAGGACTGCTACTCGAAAAATATGAACTATATTGGCCATACACGCACTACATTGGGAAGACGGCTCACAGGACATCAGAACACCTCCAGTACTATTTGCAAACACCTCGATCAAGAACATAACATAATAAACACAACCTCCAAACAATACAAATAACTTTAAAAAATAACACTAACATATTAAAAACTTGCAATAATTACCAACGACTAACAATGCTAGAAGCATTAATAATAAAAAAATAAAAACCCAACCATTAATAAAATAAACTTTGACACCAGCAGCCGAATTCTCCACCTATTCCAACACGATAAAGGTTAAGAGGAAGGAAGAAAAAATTCAAATTAGGCGAAACTACACATAGTAAATTAGTAATAAAAACAGTAAAACGACAGAGAACAAATCAATCAATAAGTAGGATGCACAGGAAGAACAACCCTGACGATGGTCAATCGAGACCAAAAACGTTCGGTAAACTAGGGGACTTTATAAGAACTTTGGATCCAACAAGAAAAATACTTGTACGAAAACAAGAAAAATTCAGTATCGTCCAACGTACAAAAATTGTACAATTTTACGATCAAAAGTAAGGTTCAATAATTCATGCCCAACGCGTCTGTCGAACATATTTCAATGTGCGAGATGCACCTATTGTTGGAATATCTAAAGGAAAAAATATTTTTGTCAACAATCTTTAATAGAGCTAAAGAAAAACATCACTAGAGAAATAAGAGAAATAAGGCGAGAAGCTTTTGAAAAGGTCATGGCACAGGTAATCAAAAGAGCTCAAATTTGTGAAGCAGAAAATGAAAGGCAGTTGCAGTTATTTTTCACATTAAACAATAAAGTTTCTCAAGTTTACTAAGCTAAAATAAAGTTTATCGCCTTCCTTTTATGATACTATTAATTTCATGCATATAACTATTAAAATGAAAGTTATTTTAAATTAAAATGGATGAGTGACTTTTGGCCCACCCTGTATATATAAATTTGTCGCCCTAAAAATACAACACGACAGATTTATTTCAAAGCTTTCTTGAACAAATCAATTTAGGAAATTTTACAGAGCTGGCATCTATTCAATTTTGCCACCTTCAGCCTCAATCACCGCTTCGATACGTGCCTGGAGCTAGAAACATACGGTTACCACAAGCGTATACGGGAGCTCGGCGAATACTTGGCGGATGGCGGCGATCATGCTAGTTTTGGTATTGTGGGAGGTCATGTTGGTTATATTCTCGAGTATGACCAAACGAATTAGTCCAGCGCGTTCAGGTCGAGAGAGGAAGGGTACCAATGGGAGAAGGGTACAAAGTCGTAGCACTCATTCTGAAGCCAAGCCTCAGTCTCTTTGGACTTGTGGCCGGCACTGAGTCCCGTTGCCACTCGCAGGGGTTGCCAGTGGTTACCTGATTTCACCAGGGGATCACCACACTGTTCAGCACATGCAGATACACTTTGGTGTTAACTTTAAAGCCGACTTCGCAGATGTGAGTTAGCATGATGTGGCCCTCACTTGTAACCATACCAAAGACCATAACAGTGGTCTGTAACTTCGTTGAAATGTGCCATCAAGCGTTGAACCGTCCGGATTTGCATTTTGAGGGTACTGGCAATGGTTCCGTTGTCATTACTACGATCGATAGAGCACAGAGGTTGTACAGCGATGCATCTCCGATCTCGCTCGTTGAACATTGTCACTTTCAGACACGATAGAAGACTCGTATCGCTCTTGGGATTTGTATACAACTGGCCAACTCGTATATGGTCTGCAACAAAAAAAATGGAAACCGGTTTTCTTCAAACGGAAATGGAATCACGTCTTAATTGCGTGGTCTAATAATCAAGTACTAACTATTCAGCACTTTCCCTGATTGGTTGGTAATTATGCTGCAGTTTCAATTAACAATTTGCTAGATTAAATTCGACTCAGTGCTGTCAAAACCTCCTTACTCTAACGCCCAAATTCAAATGAAATGAGCCTCTGAGAAATCAGGCTTTTTATTAAAACCGGAAGCATCCTCTATGAGGTGCTAAGTTCGCCAGCATATAAAGAGTAGCAGCAGGCAGGTTTTTCTTTTTCTTCATGATGTTTGTTTATAACGGATCGTACAGGCTACTGAAAGTTCATGTTTGCATCATTTTTTAAGGCATTTCATTACAAGACAACATTGATCTTTATGATCAATAATTGATCTCACATTCAATCATCAAAGCCAGGCGTCTTCGTTCGCGGTTCGAGTGTCGGATGGGTTCTTCCTGAGGGAAGTCATCAATCTCCTCTTTTGCTGGAAAGGAAACTCTCCGTATGTCTTATGCGCGACGTGGTCTTCTATCAACTGCCACTTTGTTCTTGGACAGTATTTCAGTTACTGTCCGTCTTCCCCAGCGGGTTGTACAGTGAAGAGTAGGCGATTTCACTCATACCTCTTCATGCATCGTGATCTCCGTCTGCACCTGTTCCGTTTTCCTCATTATGAACAGCGGATATTGCAATTCGTACGTAATAACAGATCAATGCTGCACTGTCGTTTCGTCTTGACCAGTCTTCGGCGTCATGTTATACCAATAAAAAACCGATTCAGGGTGAAATTAGGTATTTAACTGCCACAGTTTTTATAGTTCCTTGGTGAATTTTTTTATAATTCCATTGCCGCTTGAGCAGTATGCACACCTAAAATATTGCTTAACGCCCAATTCTCACACAGCATCCCAAAGACTTCTGAGCGAAAGGACATTTCCCGCTGGCCTCTTTTCCATTAACACTCTCTACATTGTTCCACAACCTCATGAATATCCACCATTCTGATGTTAAGATTCACTTTCATTGCTGGATACAACATATTTTCCATTATAAAAATGATGGATATTAAGGAGGTTCTTAAGATCTTCTATATACTACAGTACACCAATGCCACATCTTTTCCCGTAGCTAGGCATTCTTTACTCTGGTCAGTCCATCTGGTTTGTTTTTCTGCGATAGAACATACATGATGGTTACCTTCATTCAGAATTCATTCATCAGGTCCCCAAGTGCTCCAATTCGACGCTTGATAAGTATATCAGCTGCCACTTTCATCCTGATCCGCTTATCTACTGATACTTCTGATTGAATCCATGATGCTATTGTTGTTGTGTCCGTCTGTACATTCACTGCCTGTAAAGCCACATTTGAAGACAAATTGATGACTTTCATCATCGAGCTCCACAACATTCATGTTGGCACTATCCTCCTTTTTTAGAATCTGAGCAGCATCTTCAACAGTTACTCCTCCTATTTCTAACCAATTTCCTAATGCAAAGCTGATAACGTTGCTTTATATTACCATTGTCAACACAAGTGGTCCTGCAGTCCATTGCCATTGTACCGTCCATTTGTCACCACAAAAAATAGGCTCAAAATCCTCGGTTCTCGAAAATCTCTTATCACGTGGGGCCCCCAACACCTGAAGAACTTTCCAGTGAATTTTCGGCTCTATCCGTTCACTTTCTGTTCCTCTCCACTTAGATTGTTCGCGGTAAAAGTTGCAACTGCTTCTAGTTAACTGGAATGCATTGTCAGCACCCTAGCATTCTTTAAAATTTCCTCTGCCTCTATGGTTTCGATATCAGTCAATCGTTGCAGTTCCATACAGATGCGTTCAGTAAAGCCGGTGTAACTTGCGAAAAGCCAGTTTAAAAGTCTTGTTAAAGCATTGTCCAGTATATCCAGCTAATCCTGATAGTCGCATTATTTCTGCTGCATATAATTAATTGATTGTCCGTTTCAGGTAAGTCTTCTGAGATTATTGTATGTTTCAAAAGCACCGCCAATCTTCTTTCAATGTTCTCAACATCTATCTGGTCGTTTTCTCCTATTTCTAGACAAATCGCTAATGCCTTCCTCTCTAGATACATCGGAATTTATGTTGCTGCGTTATCAATATTTTGCAGCATTGCAACCAACTTTAATACAATATTCAACCCCATTAACTTCAGAAACGGACTCGGGATATCACTGCCTAACCTAACTTCTTCGCTCATTTTCTCTGTTTCGCCAAAGTAGGTTGTGGTAAAATAATCAAATGTTAACTATTCTTAACTTTTCCTGGATGATTGTTTACTATGCGGCAATTCCAACTAATAATTATTAGGATTAAATTCGACACCATGCTGTCCAAAGTTGCAACTCCATAACTCCACAAATCTGCTGTCAAAACCCGTTACACCAACATCCAAATCCAAATGAAGTGAATCTCTGAAACATCAACATTTCATCTGAAATATGAATCTCACCTCTGTTTAAATGTATGTATGCTTGTATGCATTTATGTATGTATGTTTGTATGTATGTTTGTATGTATGTATGTTTGTTTGTATGTATGTTTGTTTGTATGTATGTATGTATGTGTATGTTTGTATGTATGTATGTTTGTATGTATGTTTTTTGTATGTATGTTTGTTTGTATGTATCTATGTATATTTGTATGTATGTATGTGTATGTTTGTATGTATGTTTGTATGTATGTATGTAGGTTTCTTTGTATGTATGTTTGTATGTATGTATGTGTATGTTTGTATGTATGTATATGTTTGTATGTATGTTTGCTTGTGTGTATGTATGTATGTATGTATGTATGTATGTATGCCTAAAACTTTCCACAGAAGCGACGGATTTTCACGAGATCGGTATCATTTTGAAACTCGACGGCTTGGACGTCAAATATCGAACAATTGGTCAAAAATATTAATTTCTTCACCCTCGAGTGGGCAGTTTTCTACGAGGAGGAGTGGATTTTTTGCGAGCCATTTTTGCAAGTTATCGTATCGGTTGGATTGACTTTGCCTATTTTTAACGTTCTGAATTTTCGGTCGCGTCATGGAGTAGCGGTAAGACGTCAGACTTTCTTTCATTTTCTTTTTCTGCCTTCCCGTCATGGTTTCGAGCCTGCCTGCCTGCCTACTACTACTTTTGTTTTGTTTTTTGCTCAACACACACTTCCTAAAACCCGGACAACGCTAGGTACTCAGGCTAGTTGCATATAATATGAAAAGATCGCTAGCATATAATGAGAAGCTGCAGCCATTTTTCTTTTCTTCGTTATTTTTATTTTTATTTTTTTTTTTTTTGCACCGGACACTACAGGTCGCTGAGAGAAGAGGTTGGTATCAATTTTAAGGCATTTAATCACATATTGAATAATATAAACAAAAACAGAGATTCAAAAACGGAATAGTATGTCACGTGGGTGACTATTTGGAAAAAATTATACCTTGCGTGCGACAAAGACGTAAATTGGGAAATAGGGAAGAGAAAGAAAATGAAAATAATAAATAGAAACATGAATGAAATGCAATAAATATATGTAATACTTTAATGGGGTGGCTTGTTGGATTTCATGGCTTGAGCTTTGTTACAAAAGCAACTCAAACATTACATAAAATAGTGACATCAACTTCTAAAAATAACTTAGAATTTACTGAACACCATATCTCGTTTCCACTTACCCAATAAGAACACCTTTTCCCAAACTGCCATTTACGAAAAAAGTGTCTTACTTGGTATTTTATATCAACTAGATACCAGAAATATAAAATCTCGCATTTACTAACATAAACGGTATTTCTAACACACTGCAGCACTTAGAAGATGGAAGCTTTTCTCCCACGCCGCAAGTGCATCATGAGTTCTATAATCTTCCTCGTATCACCATATAATGTAAAACTTAGCCATGGCTCTTAATCGTTAATCAAACATCTAGTAGAAATTAAAATAGAACTAAAAAAAATGCAATATATCTCGCAACTGCATTACAAACTCTTTGCCAAGTTTAACGTATTACTTTTTTTGACTGTATTTCATACATGTTCTCATTTGTTCTATTTCTTTCTTTTTATTGTTACCCTCATTTTCCCATTTTAACGTCTTTGTCACACGCGCCACATATGTTATTTCAAATATTTACGCACGTGCCCAAAATATCCCATTTGCTACTCCTCTTTTCCTAATTTTTGCTTTTTTTTTCAAATAAATTTCAAACTTTTACTTTTTTTTCTGAAGACTTTAGTTGGTCTAAATGAAACCGGTAAATCTCTCGATTTGTAATTTATTTCCGTGTTTATTTTTTTCGTTATATCTTATTCCTATAATAATAATAATAATAATAATAATAATAATAATAATAATAATAATAATAATGATAATTATGGCAGCGAGAGACACTGAAAAAAAAAACAGAAAACAGAGAGACAAACGACAAATCGAGAAAAGAAAAATGGGAAGAGAAACAACCCCACGGAAGATTTATAAGAATGACAAAAGATGAGAATAACGAAAACGCCTGGACATGGATGCGAAAAGGACATATAAACCGAGAAACAGAATCTCTAATAACTGCAGCACAAGATATCTCGATAAGAACCAACCATATCAAAGCAAGGATTGATAAAACACAAGAAAACAGCAAATGCAGACTCTGTGGACAGAGAAACGAAACGATAAACCATATAGTAAGTGAATGCAGCAAACTTGCCTAAAAGGAATATAAAAACAGGCATGACCAAGTAGGGAGGGTGGTACACTAGGAATTGTGTAAACGACTGCATTTTGAGCGTACAGACAAATGGTACAAGCATAAACCTGCAACAGCAATCGAAAATGAGAACCACAAAATCCTATGGACCATGGACATACAGACGGACAAACCCATCCAAGCAAGAAGACCAGATGTCGTAATAACTAACAAGAAAGAAAAATCCTGTCAAATCGTAGACTTTGCAATCCCAGCTGACCACAGGGTGAGTATGAAAGAAAGGAAGAAACGAAGCAAATACACAGAGTTAGCCAGAGAGTTAAAAGGATTTGGATGATGAAGAATAGCCAAATAGTACCGATAATAGTATGAGCACTAGGAACAATTCCGAAAAACTTCGAAAAAAGAATGTCAGAAATTGGAATCGGAGGAATAACTGCAAAAGTACAACGACTAACGATAATGAAAACGACTGAAATATTAAGGAAAACCCTTGAATGCGGAGAATAATACAAGACAATATAACGAATAAACGTTACAGGGAATGAAGAACACCGAAACTGCATATTCACAAGTTCTACACCCCCCCCCATCATGCATCCCCCCATTATTTCATCACCGCCCCCTCCCAAAAAAAAAATGATACCAAAGGGCCGAGAAGGGTCAATAAGGACTGAAAGACCGAGGAGCGAGCGCCAACCAGACCTCTGGTCTTGTCTGGACAAGCGCAAAGAGAACTGGGACTTTGAGGAGGCTTAGTGCCACTCAAATTTCAGTATAAACCAATAGTCACTACCAGCGAGACATCAATGGTAAGCGGCTGTTGCGATGATGCAAATTCATTTGCAAATGCTATTGAATGAAGTGGAGAGAGCGGGACGTATGGGGAGACTTGTTGTCACTCAGCTTCCAGAGAACACCACAGGTTTCCAATCAGATCGTTTGTTGACTTGTGTGAAGGCTCCATGTGAGCCAATAATAATAATAATAATAATAATAATAATAATTATAATTATAATAATAATAACAACAATAATGACAAATAATAATAAATAATAATAATAAAAAAAAAAAATAATAATAATAATAATAATTCCCCGTCAGACCACCGAAGTTAAGAAACGTTGAGTCTTTCCAGTACTAAAGTAGATGACCATTTGGGAATTTCAGTTGCTATATGTGCTTTTTGTTTATCTCGGCATTGTTTCCAGTCAGTATTGGGCCTCTCTTTTCCACTAATCCCAAGCAGTACCGATTCAGGGGAGGTGTGGTTGGAGATTTCGCAACCCTTGCATCATAATTACACGTGCAGCTAGCCTTCCAGGGGTGTCCATTGTATCTGGAACGGAGGCATAGATTACTTTATTTACACAGCCTTTCTTTATATACCGTGTTGTTATCCTAATACTAGTTATCCCTCTCCGGCGTTGCCCAAAAATATTTTGTTTACAAAAAAAGGTCTTAGAATAAAGTTCAAATGTATTCTGTGTCTTCGAATTTTTTCATTGCACTATGGTATTGCATAATAGGATATGTCATCTATTTCGGCAAATTGATTGAACACATCATGACCGCGATTGGCAACAACATTAAATTTAAGTAACAATTTTAAATGAGCAATTTGTTATTTACATCTTGATTTCATAAATAACTAACGACACCTGTGAGATATCTGGGGTTGTCCAAAACAAAAAGTGCTCTGAAAGATATATTAAATTAAGTCTTTTTTTATATAATGATCAATTGATTCTTATTTTTTTCTATAATGATCAATTTTCAGGCTCGAAATAAAATATAAAACTATTATTGTTGTTTTTGGATGTCCGACACCAAAGCAAACCTCACGGTATTATTATCAACTTTTGATCCACAAACCAATGGCGATAGGTTTACTACTAATAGCAATGGCCAAAAAGACATTAACTGAAAGTACTTCCTTTAAACTCCTTAAACGCTCAACGTTCACACGGAACATGAGTTTGAACAGATACATTGAGAGCATTGCTAAGGCTGCTGCAAAGAAAGTAAGCTCTCTCTACTGTGATAGAAAGCTACTTACACCTTGTATGAAGTACTGTTGTCACATTTGGGTTGGTGCATCTGCTACTAGTCCCTCACTTTTGGACATGGTTTAAAAGAGAGTTGCCAACTGTAATATATGCTTCTGTCCCATCGACGAAATGTTGCATCTGTCTGCCTGTTTTACAAATATGTTAATGGTGAATGCTCTGACGAACTACAGGACGTAAATACCCCCGGCAAACCCGACAGCTAGATCCCACCCCTACACATTAGAGATCCCAAGGTGTAAGAAGGTCTTCTACTTCAAAAGCTTCTTCCTCAGAACTGCTTGGGTTATGCTTTCCCAACTGTACTGACATGAAGAAGTTCAAGTGTAATGTTAACAGACATCTTGCTTCTCATCTCCTTTCATAATATCTCTGCAACTTATATCCCCGATAGTAACCCCCTTCTTCAAAGTGGCACTGTGCCTTGTTTAGGGTGAAAATTGAATTTAAAAAAATGTTTACAGTCAGAGCGGAATACTATAAAATCCAGGTATGGATTAAAATCATTTTATGTTGTTGTTTTACTTATATATCAGTAAATAAGTGATCATTTGAATTTGGAATTCAGTTAGTATTACGCATGTATACGTAAGAAAAGCAGGGTTGTAATTTTACATTTTCTGATTAAGCGAAAGTACATGACATTACGCGAAATTCGACAACCATCTTGTTTTGTTATAGCTTATTGAGACAATGTCGATACATTTCAAGCATGATTTCTCAACTTTACATGCATAACATAAATGGATTTTTAATCGAAATGATTTCCCACTTAATAATATATAAGAGCAACTACAACATAAAACTATTTGAATCGCTACACGGAATTTTTTCTCGCATTTAATGTTAACCAATGATTACTTAAGATTTTTTTGTTTTAAAAATATTGTGAGAATTCTAATATTGTTTTCGAGAAATCTGATCCTAGTATTACTTTTATATCAAAAGTTAAAATAACCGCAGTAATATGAGCTTGTCTAAATCCATACTTTTGCTCTGAAAAAAGATTAGCATTCACAAGATGGACTAATGCTTGATTGATTAACGGCTCAAAGATGGTAGCGAAAAGAGGGAGGAGACTTATGGGGCGATCTGTCCGCAAAAAGTAATTTGGTAGGAAGTGATTTTTGGGGGTTTAAGGGAGAGGACTGCAAATGCAGGGCAAGCAAATCAGCTTTCTCGATGCCGTGCAAGCGACCTCATGATTGTTGGATAATGTTGGAATTGTTGGCTGTTCATTATTCATCCCACTACTATAAATTTTCTAGAAATTGCGAGTTTTTATTTTCTGTGACTCGATACATTTCCTGGTTATTTCTATGTCTTCTCTTGGCTGCAACAATTTCACTCCTATAATCATTTCTCTCTTCTATAAACTTTTCTTTGTTTGTACTTTACTTTTGCCTGACGGCAGCCGCGCAAGTTGAAATGAATTATTGATGAGAGTGGGGCTTGCTATGGTACTTCTGTGAGGGACATTTTTTTTAAAAGATTCTACAATAATGTCTGGGAGTGCGTCTCAAGAAGAAATCCGCATACAGAAAACACCACGTTTTATTTTATTTTATTTAAACGTTAAAAATTTAAAAAGTCATTACAATAATAAAAACTGACGCTTCTACACTATTGGGACGAAATTTCGGAGATAGTAATACTGAATTCCATATGAAAACAATGGCATCTACGTATTCCTTATATTTTTAAGATTATTATATCCAAAAATTACACAAATCGATGAGGTATAAAATTATTTATTAAAGAAAATAAAAATAGAATTTGATGAAAATTATCGTAAGACACACGAGAGTTCAAAGGGGGGTAATTTCCCGTTGGGAATTAAAGAAGATGGTCCCAATTTTTCACCTGCTAACACAATTAAAGTTGTTTTGTTTAATTTCTAAAATATTCAAGTAATTTCGACTGCATAATTTGGAAACTAGCATTGAAACTATTAAGAATTGATAAAAAAAAAATCAGTTGAAACCATTGCTTTTTATCTAAAACCTCTATTTATCGCATACAAAATCTCGTCCCAATTCTGTAGAAGCGCCTAAAAGGTTGATTGTACAAACACACAAGAGACCTAATTCATTCGCAGACAACGCCAGGTTAGAAACAAAACATACAAACATGCAAATGTGAAGACAGACATCACCGACTATATCTCTATCGTTAGATCAGCTAGATAAATTTAGCATTTAATGAGAGCAACTGCAAATAATACATATTAACTCTCATGGTTGCTGGATCATTTAGCCCGGCAGTTTAGACAGAGTAATTACATACGTATTGTTATTGAAAGTTGAAATGCGTGACGAAAATTTGTCATTGTGTCTGAATATTAAATATACTGTACACCTTCCCTCGACTCAGAATAATCCAACAGATACTTACGATATTTATCAACAGTAGAAATCGCAGTAGCAATTTGTCCCGCATGTGCTATTATATCAAAACATGAACCGAATGTATAACAAGAAGTTTAAAGATTCATAATAGTTTGATACTTAATTCGCATTTATATATATATATATATATATATATATATATATATATATATATATATATATATATATATATACTAGCAGTTCAGCCTGGCTTTGCTCGGGCCCTATGGACTGTTCATAACTTGCCCTATGTGAGAATACACTTTATGCAAGATTTCAAATGCTTAGACCAAAATTTGTCTTATTAATTCCGTAGAGACAGCAGAGGTCACTTTTTTAAAACTTTAACCCCAATTTTGAACCTTTAATATTTATTATTTTGGTCTCAAATCAAAATACAAAGTTTTACCTATGTCTAAGTTTCCTACATCTAAAATTTCAAGTGTTTAGACCCAAAATTAGCCGAAGAATTAGGTAGAATCTACAATGGTCAACTCTTTCAACTTTGACCTTTTGTGCAGCCAAATTTTCGTCCAAAATAGGATTAAAATGCTTGCCACATGTCTGAACACCCTTTATATAAAATGTCAAATGTTTAGACCCAAAATTGCCTGATTAGGTTGCTAGACACGGCAAAGGTCAAATCTTTTGAACTTTGGCCCCTTGGAAGCTTAAATTTTCGACCCAAACCGATGAAAAATTTATTTTTATTTCACTAAATACGTACAATAATATATATTTCATAATTTCAGTAAATTATAAGGGCATCGGATGCATGAAAAAGAATTTGAAAAATTACCTGGCAAATATACTCGGTGAACTAAGTGCAAAAGGAATACAAAAAAGGCGCTTAATAGGACGATTAGAATCTTTAAAAGATTTCTTGCCATCCGATACGAGGCTTCGATCCTCAGATGGAAAAGTAAGAAAATTGAAAAAATAGATATATCTTTATTTTCTTCTTGCCCTATAACTAAAAATGTTGCCATCGTTAGAAATGAGCCTATCAAGGCCAGGGACCACGACACAAACCTTACACATGTTGAATGCACGATCAGTGTTAACGTAACGCCTTCCATAGTTCATAAATTAGAAAAAAAAACAAATCAGATTGTTGCATAAGTTCCGACATTTTATAACAAAATTCGTTCTTAAGCATGTTTTGATATTCGACAAAGCGTTATATATCATTAGAAAGCGCGTATTTTTTTCTACAAGATAATGGTCATCGTTTTCTGTTCATAATTTTTTCTCGTTTTTCAGAACCGTCAAATGGATTATCACGTCGATAAAAAATCTCATTTTCCACAGCTCCTTTTTTCACGTTTAATCGAGGTCAAAAAGCGAATGAAGTGATCAAGAATATTTGTGCCGTATATGGGGAAAACGCTATAGCTGAGAAAACTGTTCAAGATTTGTTTACCAGGCTTAAACACGGTAATTTTGAACTCAATGACGCTCCTTGTTCCGAAAGATGAATCAAGATAGACGAAGATCAGCTCAGGGCTCTTTTGAAGGAAGATGGTCATCAGACATGTAGAGAATTGGGTAAAAAGATGAAGTGTGATTTTGCGACAATTTCATGTCATCTTCCGACGATGGGATTCTCACAAAAACTTGGAGCTTGGGTCCCACATGTATTTACTTTTCCTGTTTAAATTCTTTGATTTTCTTTTTAAAAAATGGCGGAAACTTATGCAACCATCAAATATAGATATATGTTTATGGGAAAAGTACGCTTGTGCAATTATATTTATCTTTTTATTCATACCAACCCTTTAATTTATGAAGCTCTATGTAACTATAGATCATATACAAATAAATGATAAAAGTCTATATTCCAAATTTAAATATGTTGTCCATCTTACTGTTTATTTCTTAAGTATGTTAAAATGTTCAATGCTTAACAGCACCTGCTTCGTAGCATAGAATCCATAATGTAATTGTTATGTAAGTTTTTGAATTTATTCGGCCCTTAACTCATCAGAAGAAAAAGAACGCATCAACTGTAAAAGAAAATGAAAGAACATGGGCATTAAGTGAAGTTGAAATTGTGTTTTTTTTTTTTTAGAATTCTTTGATTTACTTTAAAGGAAAAAAAACGGCGGGAACTTATTCAACAACTTAATACTTAAATAATATGAAAAAAAAACAATTAACAAGAAAGACAATCGATCATCGCTCGATAATTCCAATCATTCTGATACAGAGACAAATTGTTGGGCAATTTCCCGCACATTTTCAGTTAGTAAATTTCGTGAATAAGAAAAAGTAGACAGAGAAGATATTGTTGTTTTTTTTGTTGTTTTTTTTTTCAGTTTACTTTTATGCGTTCCTACCTCGCGCGACTTCTCCATTCAACATAGCGATATAAAAAAAAACAACAGTTTCTTTTTATCATTTTCTCTTTTGAATCTTTCTACTTATTTATTCAGGTGTTTGGATTTTTTTTTTTTTTTACCTTCTGTTTTATTCGTTAACTTATTTCGCTTTCTTCGTCATTCATTTTTTCATTTCATTTTTTCCTAATTATCATCAATCTAAATATTCGCCTTCCATTCATCTACATGCATTAACCGCTTTATTTGTGACGCCATATATTTTCTTCTTGCGCGCGTATCAGCGTTATGTTACATTTTTTCCGATGGGATCACACCCTAGTTTTTCAGCGGCATACGATTTTCGCATCATATAATCTTTACGCTCATTATTATTGTTATTATTATGATGATGATTCGTGTTGTTATAATGCTCATTTTTCTTTGATTAAAATGTACTTTCCTTCATCTTAAGGTTTTATAGAAATTCGGTTATAAACGAATGTTTATTCCATTGGCTACGCTAGACGCATTTTAAATGTACACAAAATTACCATACGAAGGCATGGTCCTTGCTAATGGACTCAGAAATAGCATCTGAAACATTAGTGCCTGTAGGTACTTAATAATTATTATAGTAAATTATAATGTCAGCTGCATTAAGATATTCGTTTGAGCACTTTCAGTTCAATTAAAGTCGGTCAATTTAGCGCGCATGCGCAGATCATTATATAATGATTAGATCACTCTTACGGACGTTAAAACAATTTAAAAATAAATGTTTAAAGTTCAACTGCATTTCTTGCGGTTAACGGTGGCCGAATGAATTTAGTTCGTGCTAATGGAATGAGTGATGGCTTCGTTGCCGAGTTCGAATCCATCGACCGGTGTTAATCGTGACACTCTGCCCTGATGATTCCTGAAACTATGAAACACTAGTTTCTGAAGGTATTTAATAATTATTGTAGTATAAAGTTATGTCAGCCTCTTTAAGAAACTTATTTCTTATCATTGAGCATTTTCAAGTAATAAATAAAATCGGCCAAATTATCATATAATGATTAGATCACTCTAACAGACGTTAAAAACATTGAAAAATAAATGTTTAAATTTCAACTGCATTTCTCGCAGTTAACGGTGGCCAAATGAATTTGCTCCTTGCTAACGGAATCAGAAATTGCTTCGTTGCCGGGTTCGAATCTATCGACCGATATTAATCATGACACCTTGTACTAATGATTCCCGAAAAGATGAAACACTAGTGTCTGTAGGTATTTAAAAATTATTATAGTATATATATATATTCACCATATCCTTTTTATTCCCAGATAAAAGATCTCGTTAACTGTTTCTTCCGAAGAACACGTCTGTCTCAGGTAAGTTGTTTGGCGGACTTTGTTGTTGTTCTATATATATATATATATATATATATATATATATATATATATATATATATATATATAGAGAGAGAGAGAGAGAGAGAGAGAGAGAGAGAGAGAGAACAACAGGAGTATGAAATGAAGTCACAAAACTATATATTGGTTAATATAGATTGGTTCTATTGTATAAGCTCCAATGATAATTGTTGAGCTTGGCATTATCCAGATAAGTCTCCGTTTGTGGAATTGAACCCCCTCTTTTCCTCTTACGCATTAAGCTATATATATATATATATATATATATATATATATATATATATATATATATATATATATATATATATATATATAAAGGACGGAGATTTGTTTACGTGGAAATGTTTGTCCAACAACGTATGTTTATATTTTTTGTCTATAACTTTTTAATGACACACACACACACACACACACACACACACACACACACACACATGTATATATATAGATATATATATATATATATATATATATATATATATATATATATATATATATATTAGGAAACCTACAAGGATCCTTTCCTCAGTTACATCTATTAATGTCAAATTCAGGAAACTTAATTCACACGCAGAGCTGGTGTATACAGACTTTTTAATTAAATTACATGTTTAATAACGACGCCCGTCGCGTTTAATAACCAACAGCCTATCAGTCAAGCAGCGTCCAGAAACAAAAATAAACTACCACTAATTGAATATGGACTTTTTAATTTGACGTCACTAGATTCGCCTGAAATCACTGCTAAAGATATTTTTGTAGTTTAAGGTGTGACTGGTTTTATTCAACCACTTTTTTTCTATTACAAACTCACGAAACTAAATTAATAAACTGCACAAGAATTTATTTCATTACAATTACGATCACCGTATTCGATTCAAATCATATATTGTTCCTTGATTTAAACGTTGCATTTTATACATTGGCTCTCGTTTGCGGTAAAAAAAAACAAAAAAAAACAAAAACAAAAACATGGTGTGATATTTTTATAAAAATTGGTCAGCGTTTTCGCGAAATAAACCTATGAAGTTTTCTTTCGGCACTTTCCCGCTGTTTCGGTAACCTACCCGGAATACGCTGACGATAAACTGGTCTCTATTTTGCATAGGTTTCTTTATTTAATAAAGACAATACGTATTTCAAATATTTTAATTGTCTGGAGATTTTCATATTAAAAACTTTAATCAGAGCGTAATTAAAAATTATAATCACATAAATAAATACTGACTCGTTTTGATTTAAATTTGTTTTTTTCTAAAAATTTAAATTTTGTTTTTTTTCTAAAAATTCAAATTTTGTTTTGTTTTTTACTAAAAATTTAAATTAGTTTTTTTCTAAAAATTTAAATTTTGTTTTTTTCTAAAAATTTGAATTTTGTTTTTTTTTTAATTTAAATTTTGTTTTTTTCTAAAAATTTAAATTTTGTTTTTCAAAAACAATGCTGATTATTGTCGCTAAACATGATCAGAACATAATTTGCGAAAACGTATTCAAATTACATTTTTGTTGAACAGGAGGCTGTCACTAATAATTATATAATCATTATAGAATAGGCGTATACAAATTTGTTTCTTGTTGTTTTTTTTTTCAGAACACGTGGCTAGCACGTGCTTGATTGTTCTTATTCACTAGCCTCCTCCGGAGGGCAGAGTTAGACACAAAGTGGGTTTTTAATGTGGAGAAAATCCAGCTCCCCAAAAATGGGTACTCGGATATGATTAAAAATAACAATTGTCTCAGTCATGGAGGACGTCTTCTTTTACTAAAAAGGTGAAGTTCATCATCAGAAAAAGATACTACACTGTTATTTTGACCCGAAGAACAAGAGACTTGATTGTCCCAATTTACTTGCCTCCCAATTGTCTCAGTCATGAAGGATTTTTTTCTCCACCGACTGGAGATAGAAGTGAAGTGTAGCATCAGAACAGTTACTACACTGTGATCTTGGTCCGAGGCCAAGGAACTTGAGTGTTCCTATTTACTTGCCTCCCTACAAGAGCATAGTACGGCACAAGGTCGGTTTTTAATGTGTCGAAAATCTAGCTTCCCAAAAAGGGACACTCCAGACCTTGATAAGTAGTAGCCTTCAAGTAGAAAGAAATCATCTTCTATCATGCTAAATGGGCGGCGCGCAACTGGAAAGACATTGCTGTAACATTCGCTGGAATCATAAGTTCTCTTCTCTCTTAGTCTGTATCATTTGCGTGTTTTCAACGGTGAGACTGAAGTGAAAACCTTTGTTTCCCTCTGCTAATTTATTGTGAAATGGCTCTAAACTAATCGGAAAGAACGATCCTAAACCTATGGTCAACACAACGTAGTCGTCAGTAGAGGACTTCAACTGTTTTAGACTGACCAAGTCATTCACTGGAACTTAGGCCCAAATAGCAGACATGCCATTGTAAGATTGAAGAATAAAATAGAAAATGAGTAAGAGCTAAAAGAAGTTCGGTAAAAGTATAGAAAAACGTTAACATAATTTGCTGATATCCCTGCGCCTTGAAAACAACCTGTTCTTTTACTTCCTTAAATGTTTTAATGAATGATGAAAGATGCAACAAATTAATCTGCAGAACTACTTCTAGGGCGGGAAACACATATAGTTCCTGGAATTCCCAAATGTTCACCCATTTTGCTACTGACTAGGTTCAACTTCCCTTAACATGTATAGATAATATATATATATACATATACATATATATATATATATATATATATATATATATATATATATATATATATGTATATATATTTATGTGCTATAAATTTGAAATACCTACAGACACTAGTGTTTCATCCTTTCGGGAATCGTCAGTGCAGGATGTCACGATTAACACCAGTCGATAGATTCAAACCCAGCGAGACAAGCCACCCCTGGCTTCATTTGCAAGGACCTAATCCATTCGGCTACCATTAACCGCGAGAAATGCTGTTGAATTTAACCATTTTTTATGCTTATTAACGTCTGTCTGAGTGATCTAATCATTATATGATGAATTGCGCATAAGAGCTAAATTGACCAGCTTTAATTCAACTGGAAGTGCTCAACGATAAAACATAGTAAAGTAGAAAAGGTCAAAGTTTGTAGAATAAAATTTGCAATGTTTTATTCAAAACAAAGAATACAAAAACAAGTGAAAGGTTCCTTATTCCATGGAGTTTCAAAGAAAGGAAAAAAGTTTAGCAAAAGGTAAGTATAAATACGTATTTATTTTTGCTGGTTAGCTCAATTTTTGAAATATTCGAGAAAGAAAAAAAAATTGAAAGAAAAGTATAAGCTTACAGATAAAATGAAAGGAAATACTCAGCGAGGTCTAATATGTATGGTTGTAAATATCCAGTGATATCCAAAAGTTCGCAATGGGTGGAGCGTTCAGTGAGTCCTAAAAAGTTCCTTTAGAATTTCTTTAAAAAAATAGGTGGAGTTAGAGAAGGAATGAAAAGTCCGTGTAGAAAAATCCTGTGGTGACATGCGGGAGTAAAATTCAATCCATGGAAATACAAGTCCTTGTGCAGAGAGGCATATGAAGTCTTTCTTTTTAGTATAGGGTTCAAATGGGCGACCGAAAATACAATTGCGAATTACTTAAGCTCTCTACCCAATCATGACTGAACGAAACTAGCGCATGCTACACCCGTGTATACCTCTATCTGCCGGTCACTGAGGTGTGACCGACAGACGTGTTATAGTAAATGTCTTAAAGCGATCTCGGGAAGATATGGAGATGAGCCAGTCATTAGGGTCTGTGTAGCAAGAAGAAAATCATACCTGAGATGTTGGATCTGGGTGTGGCTCCTTTCTTTTCTCAAGATGATCTCTTCACCCTGGTGGCATTCTGGTGGGAATCTTCATCTCTTTGTCCTCGGGGCCGCCTTTCGACTTAAGACATGTATGGAGACATTTATGGCAGACAAGAAAGACGACACGCGACACAATTGTAATATATGAGAAATCTTAACTATTTATTTTACAAAATATATATAACAAAAAACTGTAACAATTAAAAAACTGGATAATCGGCTTTTCAAAGCTAACTAACCTAACTAGTATTGAGGGAGGGGGTGCTCCCCCCATTTACGGAGAGACAGGATATTCGTCTTCACTTCATGGTGGTCGTGCAGAAAAAAGACAGAAAGATAGCAAGGGAATTATGGGAAGGGATTTCTTTGTATCTCTACGCTCATGGCCAAATTACCACTCGTCCATGCTGCAGAGTGTGTTAGAAACAGTGGCACAAAGAAATAGTGCCACACGTGAATGAAAATAAAGGGTTCCGTTCAGAATTCCATGCAGATTGCCGAGTTCGACAGAAAGATTTCTGAGTCACACAAGATACACGTGAAGAAGGTCGGAGGTTACATCAGCCGAAACGTGATGAAAATAACACTCAAGATGAGAACAATAGACCGAAGGATCAAAATAACACGAACAGCCAATCATAGTTAAAACGATGTTAACAGATTTACGTTAAGATTAGGAGTCAAAGAGATATAAAGTAGATATTTATGCACATGTGTGTGTACAGGGTGAGCCAAAAGTAGGTGAACACTGTTGTAAACATTCTTATCTGTGGAAGTGGTACACTTGTCATGATAGGGGTCAGGGTTAGGGTCAGTCACCCGGCCTCGATGACAATGATCATGGCTACCTATACTTTAAAAAAAAAAACATCTCAAGTTAAATTATATTTGTTTTAGTTGATGAATATTGTGGAGACAGGACCATTTTCATTGAGGTAGGATGGCTGACCCTTGTTGTTCTCTATCATGAAAAGAGTGCCACAGATAGGAAAGGTTACAATATTGCCCACCTACTAATGGCTCACTCTCTATATACACATACATAACTTTGTATAAACATCCATTTTTTTAATGTATGTGTGTAGAGATTATGCGTGTTTAGTGTTTATCCCATTCTCAATGATAAATACATTTTCAAATAACCATTCATTGTTTTCAGCCGTTTGTTGGTGAAAGCAAAGAAAACATAGAGGGAGAAAAGTAGTTAAAGAACAATTTTCATAAAATTATATATATATATATATATATATATATATATATATTCACTTTGTCTTTACATAAGCAGTAATTTGTTACTACACAGGCATGAGCATGTTTCGGTCTTCTTGTATTTAGTAACTAGAGACCTCACCAGGCAACAACGCTTATATTCAAAAGCGGAATTCCTAATGAATAATAAATGTTGTTGTCTGATGAGGTCACTAGTTACTAAATACAAGAAGAATGAAACATGCTCATGACTGTGTAGCAACAAATTACTGCTTATCTAAAGACAAATTGAAAATGTAACTTGCTCTACTTCCGTATTGAGCACTCTTGTATTAACCTCTTTATTTTTCACTGGTTATCTTACCTTTACAAATAGCAACCTCACATTATATATGTGTGTGTGCGCGCGCGTGTGTGTCTACGCATTTCTTCGCAGACGTAAATCAAATACCCAGAAGTAAATTAAAACACACACACATACAATCTTTAATCTAGCAAACGGAAGAACAAGTGCAGAAATGTCAGTTATAAGATGATGTCCAGAAAATATACAAATAAAAAAAAGGCAGGAAAAGAAGCGTGAACCAAATATAATGAATTCTTTTAAATAAAGTCAGAGAAATGTAACGAACGTTAATTCAGACACGACACTGACGTGCACTGGATCCATTTCCGGTGTGTTATCAAATTAAATCTCCCCAGACGACGTTATAAAATTAGTTTGGGGGGAATTGGTGAGATTGCGACATTGCGAAATTGGCGGGTGAAAAGATATATCCACGCAGGTCCACGTCGACCAGACAGGAACAATGTTAAAATATTTCAGAAGGTTTTCTTTTTTCCTTTGTGTGTATTATTATTTCATTTTTATTCTATACTTATTATTATTCCTTCTCTTCGTCTACTTCGTCTTCTTCCTGTCGTCTCCTTCTAGTAGATATTATTATTATATACGAACTAGGAGTTTTCGCTCAGAACATGATGAGTGATTTCTCGCAGATAATAACTGGTAGTCATCCCTGGAGTCTGAGTGACAACATGTCTCCCCAGATTTCCAGTATTCTCCAAAGCTTTCGATAGCGATTGATGTAGGCTTGCCCTTCTCGCAACATCCACGTACCGTCGGTTTCTCGCTGGATTTTTCCCAGATTAAAAACCGACCTTGTGTCTAACTCTGCTCTCGTTAGGGGGGGGGCAAGTAAATAGGTACAACAATTAGTCTTCTCTGGAATTTAAGTGATAACAAGCCTCTCATGGCCTAAGTATTGCCTCTTCTATTCCAGTGGAAGTCTAGTTTGTTCACTCCATTCTCGGTCTTCGCATCCTTCGTGATCTTTCACGAATATTTTGTTTAATATTAGTTGATGCTGCTGCCATTGCATCATTTCTTTTCTGGTAGTTTTTTTTTTCTGGAGATC
>NC_136484.1:60718587-60728587 GCF_053919585.1 Euprymna scolopes | reverse complement strand
AACGAAATTATATTTCAAAATAAAGTGTAACAGACGAAACGAAAAACATTCGAACTAATCGAACTAAAGTGTGGCAGAGCAAACGAAATGATACTCTCGCACAAAACGTAACAAACCGCACGAAATGATATTTCAAAAGTGTGACTGACCAAAAAACAAAAACAAAAAAAAAAACAACGATACGTCGAAATTATGTGTGACAGTCAAAACGAGATATTCTAAAAGCAAAAAGTAAAAAAAGCAACTTATAATGCCAATTGAAAACAAAACGTGACAGTCCAAAAGAATTTTTTTAACCAACCGTGGCAGACTTTTCAAACATGTTAACAAAAATATTTTCAAACTTGAAACTAATAGAAATTTATATTTGAAACTTAATCCTGGCCGAATCAACTGCTATTTCAAACTTAAGCATGAGAAACAAAACGACGGTCAGATTCTTTCGTAGAAATGCTTGGACGTAAATAAAATAGAATGACACTTTCCCTTTCGTAGGGTTCAGCGATGGAAAATCTATTTCAAACTGACGTGTGACTGTCTTAGCGATAACCAGGCCGACGGACAATACATTTCATCTAGATTCGAAGACGGAATAAAAAAAAAAAGTCAACCTCGAGAGCGAGAATGGATTCGTAATCAAGTGTTCAAAGTCGTATGAGGTTTGCTCGATCTAACACAGCCCGTGGTAATTGTGACGTTTCATCTGGACAACTTTGCGCATGTGTTAGATTGATAGACGACAATGGCTGGTCACGCCGGACTCATACTCGGTTCATTGATTCAATCTGAAGAACCTTGATGATCTTTGGCGTAGTCTTTGTTTCAAAGACAAAACTAAAAAAAAAAAGTAAACAAAGAGAAAATGTTGAAAGAAATTAACTCAAAGCATGAGGAAAGCACGGCTGTCTTTGTTTATTTCCACTCGAAATTATTATGCTAAAATGAATTTTGAAATAATTAAATATTACATGATTAACATTTTATTTACTTCGCGGGTCGCAATATAAACATAATGAATGCGGAACGTTAACTGCTGATTAATCGGAGTGAGAACCGTTTCTCTTAAATTATGAGAACGTGTCAGTAACGTCATGATATAGAGTTTGGAATCGGCAAGCCAAGTTAAAACGCAACTAGATATAATACGTTCACATATGTTCACATACGTACTAATAATGTTTATAGAGGTGTGTATCGAACTGTCCGCTCTTCTGTGATGTGATAAGTTGATTCTCTAGCTTTAAAAGGCAAGCTTAAATTTGCAAATGCCACTGTAAGTTTCACAGCAAGACCATGCCTAACTGTAAAAAAGATATTATATCAGTGGTGACCTATAGTGAATGATGTTTTACCCAGCGAAAAATAAGAAAGCCTGTAAAGACCTTGGTAACGTTGCCCACGGAGTAAAACGATATTGGTATGCAAAATATTGAGGAAGCACAGAAAGAAGGCAAACACAGTAATGAGATTTCAAAGAAGGGGTTTTCGGCAAATATGTAATGGTTAGCCATTTTCAACAAAACAGTATAATTGCGGTTTGACTCGGGTTACTATTTCTTGATAATAAATGTGCATACGTGACGTCGTCTAAAAGCAATCTTTACTGAAAACAAAAGACACCACGTTCAGTATCAGGTGACAGTATAAACATTCTGTGCGAAGTGGTAATGTTTGAATATATAGTTAACTGGCAGTGTTAATAATTTAGAACTGCTTTAAAGCTTCATCGCTCACTCATTTTGCGACTAAATTTCAAACAATTATTACAGTTTATAGATCACCTTCATTCACAGTTATAATGTGAAAAGAAATTTTCAATTTTCGTTCAGTAAAACAAAAGTTATGATGAATTTTCGGGTGTTCAAAATCGTAAAAATATGTAAGGAGGTGAGCGACGCTTTTTATGACTGGTTCCATAGCAACTACATTGCTTCAGCGACTACTGTTGTTAATTCACTAATTAAAACATGAAAGGGAGATAATTGGGGGTTCATTGAAAGCAGACGAGTGCCGTACGTAGTTATTACATATGTGTTCATGGGGGAAAAAAGACTGAAATAAAAAAAAAAAACAAGTGAATTTTTGGAAGCCTGGAAAAATCATGGATTAAAATAAAAAAAATGCGAGCATGAAAAGTCATATGGCTAAGCTTAAACATGGAAAAATAAAGAACTAGTTGTTAAAACTGGAAAAGAAACAGAACAAGATATTCTAGCAAAAAATATAATAAATTTATAACTTAAAATATTGCAGCATTAAGATTCTTTTTAAATTCAATTTATAACATTATATAATCAAATCTTAATGCTGCAATATTTTAAGTTATGAATTTATTATATGTTTTACTAGAGTATCTTGTCCTTTTCTTTTCCAGTTTTAACAACTAGTCTTTACTTTTTCATATTTAAGCTTAACCATATTACTTTCATGCTTGCATTTTTCTGTTGTAAGATATATATATATATATACATATATATATATATATACATATATATATATGTATATATATATATGTGTATATATATACGGATGCTGCTATGCGGGCAGTGAATTAACAATGTTTTGTACATTGTCCAAAGTACGGTTAGAAGCTCTGACTATCGTTTGGGCGATCGGGCTTCGATCCTGGCTTGAGGTAGTTGCTTGTCTAGCCGCACTGATGAGCTGTGAAACAGCGAAACAGTACTGTATGTGGATGAATATATATATTATCGGCCTACGATAAAATCGAAATCAAAATAAATATACTATACGTGCTTATGTATCTCAAACCAAGTGTCAGACGGAAAGAAATCAATAAAACAGGATGTTATAAATTGTCATGTTCTTTTATTTATAAATTTATCGTATGTAGATTTTACATTTATCTATATGTTTTTACACAAAGCAGATTGTATGTCTCGCGATAACATGGATTTTATATTCATGTATATATATATTTACATATGTGCGTATTTTTGTGTGTGAGTTTATGTGTGTGCGTGATTACAATTGTATATATACGTATAGTATATATACGTATAGTATATTTATTTTGATTTCGATTTTATCGTAGGCCGATAATATATATATTCATCCACATACAGTACTGTTTCGCTGTTTCACAGCTCATCAGTGCGGCTAGACAAGCAACTACCTCAAGCCAGGATCGAAGAAAGAAATAGCGACAGCTAAGAGAGAATTTACGGAAACCACTAAAAAGCGCGTCGAAGCACAAAAACTAGGAACTCGAGACTTCTGGAAAATCTACAACAGTGTAGTAAATAATGGGCAATCAACAATTCCCCCACTAACCAACAATCACGAGGTTGTCTCCTCAGCAACCGACAAGGCTAACATGCTTGCCAGTCGGTTTGCCTCAAACTCCACACTGGACCCTTCAAACCACCCCCTACCTGACTTTCCTATGCGGACAGACGCCACACTAGACGATCTGAAAACCACCCCTGCTCAGGTGCATGCTATCATAAAAAACCTTGACACCTCAAAAGCATGTGGACCCGATCTTATCCCAGCTGTGCTATTAAAAAAGTGCTCAGCCGAAGTAGCTCCAGTTCTCTCCAAACTCTACAACAAATGTCTTAATGAAGCTTGCTTTCCGGGCTGTTGGAAAACTGCTTCTGTTGTACCAGTATTCAAGAATTCTGGCGAAAGGACAGACCCATCAAATTATCGCCCCATTAGCCTCCTCCCACTTTTTGCCAAAATATTTGAGACCATAATTAACCATGCTCTAGTCCATCATCTTACAGATGCTAAACTACTGACTGACAAACAATATGGATTTAGACAAGCCCGTTCCACAACAGACATCCTCACCGTGATCTCTGAACGTATATACCAATCACTGGACAAAGCGGGGGAAGGCAGAGCGGTAGCTCTAGATATATCTAAGGCTTTTGACAGGGTATGGCATGAGGGTCTCCTCAGTAAAATCAGATCATACGGTATCACTGGTAGAATACTTAACATAATTAAATCCTTCTTAGATAAGAGAAAAATCCAGGTAGTCCTCGACGGTCGCACATCTAAACAATATGATATAAATGCGGGAGTGCCCCAGGGTTCTATCCTTGGACCTCTATTGTTCCTGATATTCATAAATGACCTCCCCGACAACATTGCCTCTGAGATGGGTATATATGCTGATGACACTACACTCTATGGCAGACACGACAGGAAGACGAATGAACACATTTCTAAAGAAATGGCAGAAACACTAGAGGAAGACCTCCAATCTGTAGTGGAATGGGGACAAAAGTGGTTGGTCGCGTTCAATGCTGCCAAGACTAAACTAGTTTCATTCAATAATTACAAGAAACCCTCTCTACCACCAATAGCAATGGCCAACGACTCTTTATCTGAGAGTCCATCTTTCAAACTCCTTGGCCTAACGTTCACAGGAAACATGAGTTGGAACAATTACATTGAAGGCATTGCCAGGGCCGCTGCAAGAAAGGTAGGCTCTCTCTACCGTGCTAGAAAACTACTAACACCCGAAAGTATTCTGTACCTCTATAAGGCCACCATTCGCCCATGTATGGAGTATTGCTGCCACATCTGGGCTGGGGCATCTGCTACTAGTCTCTCGCTCCTTGACAAGGTTCAAAAGAGAGTCGCAAATCTGATAGGCCCTGAACTGGCATCTAAGCTTCAGCCTCTGTCCCATCGACGAAATGTTGCATCCCTCTGCCTGTTCTACAAGTATTTTAGTGGTGAATGCTCTGATGAACTGCAATCACTTGTGCCCCCACGACGCGAGCACCCTCGACAAACCCGACAGGCTACTAGATCCCACCCCCACACTGTAGAGGTCCCTAGATGTAAAAGATCTTTTTACTCCAATAGTTTCTTCCCCAGAACCGCAAGACTCTGGAATTCCATTCCAGGTCCCTGCTTCCCCAACAGTACTGACGTGCAGAAGTTCAAGTGTAACGTGAACCGACACCTTGCTGCCCAAATCCCTACATAGTACCCCAGTAGTTGTTGCCCCTGATAGTAGCCCCCTACACCAAAGTGGCAATTTGCCTTGTTTGGGGTGAAAATGTAATAAAAAAAAAAAAATATATCTTTAGAGCAGACTCGACCATGCATAGTGGTCCCTGCATTCATTAATGTCCGTACACGTGCACACGTGATTTCGTGCATCGTTCTGCTCAAGTGCAAACAGCCATCTTAACGGCCATTGTTGTACAAATGTCGTCTTGCGATCCGTTATACACTGTTTTGTCATCTCTTCCTTTCTTTCTCTTATTATGCTAAATTATTTTTTTTTCTTGTATATTATTACGTTTCAAATATTTTTTTCAATTGTTCCCATGACATTGTCCATTCGATATACATTTTTTCCTTGGGGATTGCGATGTGTGATACGCTCTTTTCTTTACCTCTTTCACCTAGTTTTCTTTATAATCCTATTCTTCTTATACTTATTTTAATTTAAGCCTAATCTCTCTTTAGATCTATCTTTATCTTGCTTCGTCATTCCTTATATTTTTCAACCCTTTTGTCTCTCTCTCTTATTGCGTCTTTTCAAACACGTCATCTATCTATCTATCTATCTATCTATCAATCTATCTATCTATCTATCTATCTATCTATCTATCTATCTATCTGTCTGTCTGCCTGTCTGTCTATGTATCTATCTATTTCTTGTATCGTTCCTAATTTTCCTTTAACCCATTTTTTTACTAGTTATTTATTTCTCAAACTATCTCTCTGTTTCTATTCCAGTCTCTCTTTCATTACTCATTCTTAGGTTTCATTCTCACACTCTACCCCCCTCTCTCTCTCTCTCTCTCTCTCTCTCTCTCTCTCTCTCCTTATATATATATATATATATATATATATATATATAAGCCCTGTTTTTCATTTTCTTCTCTTTCTCAATTTACCTAGATTTATATATATATATATATATATATATATATATATATATATATATATATATATATAAGCTCTGTTTTTCATTTTCTTCTCTTTCTCAATTTACCTAGATTTATATATATATATATATATATATATATATATATATATATATATATTATCCCTTCTACATTCCTTATTTCTATTCCTAATCTCCTAATCTCCCCCTCTATCATCATCTTCTCTCTCTCGCTCGCTCTTTTCTCTCGTCGTATGTATATATATATATATATATATATATATATACAAATCTCCATATATATATATATATATATGTTTGTGTGTGTGTATGTGTGTGTGCACGCTCTCTCTTTTTTATTCGGTTTCTCAATTTACCTATATATAGATTTCCCTTCTACATTCCTTATTTCTATTCCTAATCTCCCCTGTAACCATCTTTTTTCTCTCTTTCTCTTCTCTCTTCTCTCTTTCTCTCTCTCTCTCTCTCTCTCTCTTTCTTGCTTTCTACCTCCTTTTTCATTGTGTTTCGTTGACGCTCGCAATTCGAAATACTCACAAGAATATTCATGAGGCATCGAGCAAAATTGTGTTTGTTTTGTGTCGACGCATAAAAGTGGAAACGCTAGGACAATGCCGTCTTCGATCTCCGAAGAACAATTCGTGAACAGGAATTTCTCAGAGTCAATGTTTCCGTAGTTCATTGTTGGACAACACAATGATTTTCCAGTGTCCGTTGTGTGCGCAGGCGAACCACCGTACACCATTCAGCCCAGCACCTCCTAAAAATGAGGGAAGAAAAAAAAAAAGGTGATAAAAATGGAGAACGAAAGTCACACCAATAAAACCCAGGAAAGAAAGTGAAAATGTAGTTGTTGGTAGTTATAAGAGTTTTTTGTTTTTTTTACTATTTTTGTGTGAAAATGGAAACGAGTACAGGGTGACCAAAAAAAAAAAAAAACAGGCCCAACTCTAATTAGGCCCCGTTTCTTAGTGTTTTGTTAATGAAATGAAACTTTGGTCATAACTAGTTTATTATATTCAAAACATCACATCAAAACACTAGGGTCTTTGGCCTTTTTTCTCCGTTCTACAGCATATATTCTAGATGGCCTCCATTTAGCTTTTGTTTTTTTTTGGGGGGGGTCGTCCTCTAGAAATGAGAAGTAATTATAAACAAGCATAGATGGGGGTGAGGAGGAAGAAAGATGAAAAGTTAGCAGAAATAATGAAAAGAGTGAAGATAATTGAAGCTGAAAGTGCAAAAAGGTTAAATACAATAAAAGCATAAGGTATTTACAAATAAAAATAGAATAATAACAGAAACATTATTTGAGTTGGAGTTAGAGAGAGAGAGAGAGAGAGAGAGAGAGCGAGCGAGAGAGAGTGTGCGAGAGAGAGTCGAATTAAAGAAGAGGAGAATATTTAAAGCAATAGAAAATGGGGGAATGAGTTCGAGAACGAAACAAGTGATAAAGAGTAAGAGAGGGAGGGAAATATATGTATAAAGAAAACAGAGATACAAAATACAGGTAATTACAGAAAGGGATACAGAGACAGAGAGAGAGATAGAGGGGCGGGAGGGGAATAGCGAGAAGGAGAGAGAATGCAAGAGAGATAGAAAGGAATGCGACAGGAAATAAAAAACATAGTTGGCAAATGAAAATAAACTAATCAAACAGAATAGGTTGTAAATTGGAGACGTAAGATTAACCATCCTGGACAGGAATGTGAGAACGACCTCCCTTTAATGTAGCCTCGTTTTCGATCATCATTATAATAATACATGATCATTGTTGCTATAGTGTGAAATAGGAAATTGTAGTAATTTCGATGCGCAGCGATTCTTCACCGAAGAAAGAAGTCAGCGAAACGTAACGTAAAGAAGGGAACATTCAAAAGAAAGAGGGCAAAAATGACAGTGTCTTCCAAGAGGTGCTGGACTGAAGGGGCAGATTAAAGATTCTATCTTACAATGTGATTTTATTATTTGTATTTAACAATATAGCACAATATTTCAGACTATTTATTAGTACGTATTAGTTTATCCCATGTGAGTCTGTTCTATATTTAAAATACAATAGACGCTATACTTACAGACATTTTTTATAAAGCCGTATTTGCTGCCGTTGTTATTGTTATTATTTTCTGTGTGTGTGTGTTCCAAAAACTAACTTTTCGCGCAATCTAAACAAGTATCAACTCTATCAACATATTTACTTCATATATGTTCTATTCCGTGGAATTTCCATGTGCCCTGCTACTTATTAAATGCAAGCTTTTTAAACAGATTTTACATTTTCTTATCTCTGCAGATGAAAGAAATTTGTCAGAAATATATCATTCAAGAAAGAAAGCAACAACGACACGTGTATACGTGCCGTGTAATAACTTTAAACAGTCTATTTCCGTATATTTCAGATATCCAAAATGTTAACAGTTAAAATCATTATAATTATAGTTAGATATTATCTTAAGTGCAGAAATAGTCACGTTTAAATCTGATAAAGATTTATTCATGAAGAAAAAATTTATCGCATTGCGTTCATTAAATAATAATTAATGTAATAAACATCTGTGTTTATTTACTTGTGCCATGTATGTGTATGTAGATATTTGTGTATGTAAATGTTTGTGTATGTAAGTATTTGTGTATGTAAATATTTGTGTATGTAAATGTTTGTGTATGCAAATGTTTGTGTATGCAAATGTTTGTGTATGTAAATGTTTGTGTATGTAAATGTTTGTGTATGTAAATGTTTGTGTATGTAAATGTTTGTGTATGTAAATATTTGTTAACGACTCATCAGTGTGTGTAGAATATGCGAGATTAAAAACCGGGATCCGGTTTCCAAGTACTCAGTACTCCATCAGACGAGCCAAGCGAAACTGTTAGCGGCAGTGGGATAAATTATATCGTCTGTAAAAGAAGCTATTAATTTATTTTTTTAATTTTTTCGATAGTGATAAGATAAAGTACTCAAGTCTTCTTATGTTAAGATATTGTCTTAACACTAACTTGTAACAAGCATTTTCTCTACCAGAATTACTCATATATATATATATATATATATATATATATATATATATATATATATATATATATATATATAGCTTAATGTAAAAGGAAAAAAGAGAGAGCAATTTCACAAAAGGAGACTTATCCGGATAATGTAAAGCTCAACCGTATGCCTATCCCCCAAATTTGGCCTGTATTCCATTATTCAATAAATGATCCATTCTATATCTACCTATATATAGTTTTTGTATTCATTTCATACTCTCTCTCTCTCTCTCTCTCTCTCTCTCTCTATATATATATATATATATATATATATATATATATATATATATACGCTCCTTGTGTAGATGGGGAACCAAAAATCCCATTCCGCATTTTGCTAACTCCTACCATTTGTGAGAAGAAAATTATTTCTTTCGAAACTCCGGGGACTAACAACAATCAACTTAATTTTGTCCGCTTTTTGAAAAGTAAATATGGTTTTAACTTTTCTTAAAGTGTTTTGACATATTTTATAAATTCTCTGTTCCTCTTATAAGCTCTATTTCCTATTGGGTTTTATTGAGCTTTTACATCTGGTTAATATTACTTTACAAATATTAAGTCTTTACTATTTATGATATATTTTCAGTTTGCTATTTTGGATTATCTTTGTAAACTTTATTGTCATTCTTATTTCATATCTATCTATACTCCAATAAATTCGTTTTCCTTTTGTGTGTATTGATATTCATATTGAAAACCCTCTTTGTTATTTATTTAAAAAAAATACAATTTTCTTATATTTGTTGGACTGCATTCACTAGCAAAAGATCTAGCTAATTTGCATATTCTTTTAAACATTCATTTTAATTAATTCCCTATTAGTGGATTCGGTTTTCTTATGGGATAATCATCTTTAGTTAACTATTACGTGTAATTATATTCATGCAGATATTCTAAATAATATATACTTGCATAATATTTGCGTAAAAAGTTTATAGTAAACACAAAATTGTTTCCATATATATTTATGTATACATATATATTTGTGTTTAACAAATTTTGCCTACCAAACTCCTCCTGGAATTTTTGGTGTACAGACATGAAACTTCA
>NC_136484.1:60596087-60713587 GCF_053919585.1 Euprymna scolopes | reverse complement strand
CTTCAGGGCCCGTGGCGCAGTGGATAGAGACTTTGAATCCCTACGCTTCCGGGTGAGAATTGTCTGAAGATAGCGGTTTCAATCCTACCCAGAGGCTTACTTGATGATGATGTAGGACGACAATAACTATGGATGGCTGTAATTGTTGAGAATGTGGTTAGGAGATTCGGAGTTCCTATCTCGCCGCCGTTGCCACCTGACGATGGCTGGAGGAATAGTTGGCCGAAACGTCGTGAAAACAACAACTAAGGAAGTTGAGGATAATAGTCCGCAAATAATAAATTAATAAATAACCCTCATATAATGAATTCCAATTAAATAATAATGAATTCCAATTAAATAATATGTATACGAATCGGAAGTTTTTAAAAGTTGTTATTATTTGATGTGGTTACAAATCTAACTTAACTATATGCGTGTGTGGAGAGAAAAACCATACGATATAACATTGGTTTTGTCTTCCCTGTACTACCCAACCCACGCAATACGAAAAATCTTAAAGAATACAACAATAATACAAGTACCACAGAAACACTAAAATGCAAATATATAAAAACCACTAAAGAGGGATCTCTTCATCCACACAATTACGGTGGGTATTGAGTACCGCAATATTTGACAAGCTGGACATTTTTTTAAAACCCTGAGATCCGTGAAAAAATACCAACAAATAACACAATCTTATTCGGGTCATGTTGTAAAAAGGGGGCTTATTGAACAATAACGTATTTGTGAAAATACATCGATGCAACCATGCAAGTTTTTCTTATTGGTCGCATGAGATAAGCCGAGTATATAACATCCAGTCTCTCGGATTATTTTATTCAATTTTCACCCCAAACAAGGCACAATGCAACTTTGAAGTAGGGGGGATACTATCGGGGACATAAGTTGCAGGGATATTATGAAGGGAGATGAGGAACAAGATGTCTGTTCACATTACACTTGAACTTCTGCATGTCAGTACAGTTGAGAAAGCAGAATTCCGAAAGGGGGTAACAAAGCCTAGCAGTTCTAGGGAAGAAAACAATTGTACTAGAAAGCGTTCTTACACCTAGAGATCTCTACTGTGTAGGAATGGGATTTAGCTCCTTGTCGGGTTTAACGGGGGTATTTACACCGAGGGGGTACAAGTGCTTGTAATTCGTCAGAGAATTCGCCATTAAAGTACTTGTAGAACAGGCAGAGGGATGCAACATTTCGTCGATGCGACAGGGGCTGAAGCCTAGTAAACAGTTCAGGACCTATCAGGTTGGTGACTCTCTTTTGAGCCCTGTCCAGGAGTTGGAGGTAAGTAGCACATGCACCAGCCCAAATGTGACCACAGTACTCTATACAAGGGCGAATGGTGGCCTTTTAGAGGTACAGGATAATTTCAGGTGTGAGTAGCTTTCTAGCACGTTAGAGAGAGCCCACCTTCTTCGCAGCAGCTTGGCAATGCTCTATATATATATATATCTATTCCAATTTATGTTCCCTGCAAACGTTAGGCCAGCAGGACATATATCGCATCTTAATGTATTAAATTGTCCTTATTTACTGTTCTCTCTACGAGTGGAATATTAGGCACAAGGCTGTTATATATGTTGGAAATATTCAGCATCTGCGAAGGATCCATTCTGTATCGAACAAAAGTGAAATTTTCCCCAGTCAAAATAGATTTCTTCTACTCTGACCGCCGCCACAAAACATATATTGCACCTTCATCCTAGCCAAAAGACCGAAACTATTAACATGAGTTTTAATATAATAAACCGTTTTTACATAAATAGCTATTCATATCAAAACGCGAAAGCCTAGCCTTAATCAGGTCGCATTTCGAAACAGTACCAATTTACTTAAATGCCTTGCATAACTCCTCCCTTAATAACCAACCCGTTCCTACTACTGACGCTAGCACCGGCACGCTCTCCTCCCTCCTAGCATGACACTAACACTCCACCACCGCCAGCAGTCCCAATGACCTTCGCTCACAGCCCAATTACTATTTAAATAATTCTTCCTACAATTCCCTGCAGAGCCTAGCAAAAATTCCTGATGATGCGCAGACGACTACACGAAAAATGAAAACCGCGGACACTTCGAGAAGAAAAAATGCTTGGACCACACATTCACACCTTCGATATATATACTAAAAAGATTATACGGAAATTTGAATAAATAATAATAAATAAATAAACAGAAGCTTTCTTTTGTTTTTAACAATGTCTGTATTTGATTTACGTATGCGTGCGAGGACACGAAGAAATGCACACACACACACAAACAGACACACACACACACACACACACACACACACATATATATATATATATATATATATATAATGTGAGGTTGCTATTTCTCAAAGGTAAGGTAACTAGTGAAATATAACGAGGTTAATACAAGAGTGCTCAATACGGAAGAAGAGCAAGTACACCTTCAATTTGTCTTTAGATAAGCAGCAATTTGTTGCTACACAGTCATGAGCATGTTTCGGTCTTCTAGTGTTTAGTAACTAGAGACCTCATCAGGAAACAACGCTTATTTTCAAAAGCGGAATTCATAATTATTATTTATTATTAATTCCGCTTTTGAATATAAGCGTTGTTGCCTGATGAGATCTCTAGTTATTAAATACAAGAAGACCGAAAATATATATATATACATATATATACATATATATACATATATATATATATATATATATATATATATATATATATATATATATATATATATATATATACAAACAGCGTATTTCGTATCAAAAGCTTCGGAGACTGCAATGCTGAGCTGCTCGTACTGTGAAATTTTCGTACTGTGAAATTTTCGTACTGTTCTGCGCAATGTAAATAACTTGCCATCGTAATTGCTGATTCCACAGTATTTGAGGTGTGTCAAATTATTAATAAGGCAGTTTGTTTTGTCAACACAATGGGTCGTAAAGGTGGTTTGAATAGTTCTGAAAATAGTACTATTACAGAACAACTAGCGAAAGGTAAAACTACCCTCGAAATATCGATAGGAAGGTACCATCAAACTGTGAAGAACTTTGTCAAGAACCCTAAAAAGGAACGTAAGAGAGCTGATGAAGGTAAATCTAGAGTTGTTTCACACCGTTCTCTACCCTAAATTAAACGTGAAGTAGTTAAGAACCCTGGGCAGGCAAGTCCAGAAGTTTTTGACCAAGCCGGATTGAAGAATGTCTCAAAATGTACTCGATGTCGCCTTCTGTGACAAAGCCTCCATTAAAGCAACATCACATACAAAACCGATTGAAATGGGCAGAGGACAACATGAAAACGGACTTTTTCAAAGTTTTGTTTACGGATAAAGTGCGTGTCACTCTTGATGGCCCAGATGGCTGGAGCAAGGGATAGGTCCTAGATGGGCGACATCGTCATCAACGTTTAACGTTTAAGACGCCAAGGTGGTGGTGGGATAATGATTTGGACTGGGATTATTGGAGGTACTTTAGTTGGCACGTGGAAAGTCCCAGAAGGCATAAAAATTACGTCAAATGCTTACATAGCTTTTCTGAATTTGAACAACTGCTGAAGAAATAAAGGTCGACGTACAGAAGAACAATTATTTTTATGCAGAATAATGCTGAATAGAAGCAGCTGAATAGTATTGTAAGCACTTTCTCAAAGTTTCATGGATTTTTATTGACTCGTTCCTTAAATATTAAGAAAAATGTTTACTCGTTAATATATACACACACACACACACACACACAAGCACAGGGCCAAGGTTTTTTTTAACACACGCACACCTCCAAATACCCGGGCAATGCCGGGTACCCCCACCCCCTGCTAGTCTATAATATAAATCTCACCTGTCTGTTTAAATGTATGTATGTATGTATGTATGTAGGTATGCCTAAAACTTTTGACACACGCAACGGTTTTTCACGGGATCGGCACCGTTTTGAAGCTTTTCCATTCAGACGACTTATATCGAAAAAGTGGCTAAAAATAATAATTTCTTCACCCTCAACTGGGCACTTTTCTTCAAGGAGGGTTGCTTTTTTTCGCCGATATTTTTGAAAGCCATCCCCTCTGTTCGATTACCTTGCCTTAATTTAAACCTATGTGACTTTCGGTTTGGCGATGGACGCAACAGCAAAGACGTCACATTTTATTCACGTTATTTTCCTCTTTGGCGGTACGGGTTCAAGCCTGCTTGCCTATACAACTTTTTTTTGGGCTCAACACACATCTCAAAACACCCGGGCAATGCCGGGCAATGCCGGGTAATGCCGGGCAATGCCGGGCAATGTCGGGAAATGCCGGGCACCCAGACTAGTTAGTAATAAAATTTAGATGCGGGATAATTTCCGTGTAATCTGGAATTAAATAGTTTGGAATTTTCTATTGGAAGTCGGGTGAGAGTTATGTATCCCAGATGTATTCCTATATACTTTGTTGATGTGACGAATAGACAGGACTGTCTCTCATTTAAATGAAACGGCTTGATTTGTAAAAATATTTAGATGTGAGAAACGTCCAATGTAAAGTCAGAATTAAGTAGTATGACATTTTTCATTTAACGTATTCCGAGTATTCCATCATCGCAAACCTGTGAAAACTTTCTCTTTTAAATAAAAAGTCTGGACGCTGCTTGCACCTACATGGGTATGTGTTGGGGTATGTATATGTACACATATATACTGACAAGAAAGAATTTTAAAAATCTGGAGAGATTGTTTAAATCCAACTTCTCTTTTTACTTTTTGGTAAAATGAAAAATGACTTTACAAAGTGAGAAAAAGGAAAAATACCGTCGTACATTGTTTACAAAAGCGACGGAAGCAATTAAGGATTAGGTCCCTTTCCAAATAATCTTTAATATAAGAAATACAACAGAACTACGGAACTGTTATACATGAGTCTAATGGATACCGTAATAGACTATGCAATCCAACTTGCAGAGCAAAAAACTCATTAGACCTATGATCCTCATTTCCAAACTTATACAAGCGGGAAAGGTATGAACCCTTAACCCTTTCTCCCAGCTATGTATCAAAAAACAACTTGTACTCAGTTTATAGTATGCAATGAATTGTTTCCAATAAGCTTTGCGTTTCGGCATTTAATAGCCGACAAACTGTTGGCAAACGCTTTTCATTTCGTTCGGTACGCATCGTTTTAACTGGTCAAACTCAAACTTGTTGGTCAATAAAGAGAACACTTTTATCGGATTATGCCGTCGGTCATTATTCATCGTTACAAGTGAACATTTCCGACTGGAAACACGACAAGTCATATTCTTATATTCAGCATTCGAAGTTTCGAACGCATGCGCATGGGCATGGAGACAATATGAAAACGGGGTTTATTTACTTCCGGTTGTCTGTCGTGTAACTTTATTTATGAACCACTAACCGTTTCGCATATTTGCAAGCAACTTTTATTTAACTATATATATATATATATATATATATATATATATATATATATATATATATTCATTTATACACACACTCACACACACACACATATATGTATATATATATATATATATATATAAAGTGATGGAGCAATTCCAATATTTTTCTCGATTCCGATACAATTACCGATTCCGTAACAAATTCCCGATTCCGATACAATTACCGATTCCGATTCTTTATAAATATTCATATATTAAACTATATAGTTGTATTTTTTTCTTCGATTACTGTAAAAACACACATGTTAAATGTGCAGATATTTTCCTAAACGTAAAAAATACACTGGTGATTTAAAATGGATAAATATTTTTTATTTTTATTTATTAGTTTATCATTATAACCAGCAACAGAAGATTTAGCTTTAAACAAAATAAAATGAAAAAGACAATTAAAAGAATTGTTTTGCCATCGGAAATTTTGAATTGTTTCGGCATCGGTACAAATTTTTCCGATTCCGATACCGATTTCGATACCGATTTCGATACCCTCAAATATTCCGATTTTTACGATTTCCGATTTCGATTCCGATTAATCGTCCCAACATTAATATATATATATATATATATATATATATATATATATATATATATATATGTATCTATGCTAAAGTAGTGGAAGATGAATTAATTTGTATAGATAATTTAAAGTCTATATAATAATATATATGTGGAATAATGACTACACAGAATTAATGTGTAAATGCGCAAGTGACTGCACAGAATTAATGTGTAAAGGTGCAGGTGATTACACAGAATTAATGTGTAAATGTGTAAAAGTTGAATGCACGCGCGCAACAAAAAGATTACGGAATACATTTGATATTAAAAGTCTTAACATCATTGCACTTAGATTAAATGAATAATCCTTTATATCAGAGGGGTGTAATCTGTTAAAAAAAATTTGAAAAAAGACCAAAAAGATTTTTTTAAAAAAATACAAGAGGGGCCTGTGCATTGTACATGACCACCCTAGTTGTTTTGTGTGTAAACAGCATTAAAATTATCGGGAAATAATAAGCAATATTTAACGGTGAGACCTTTTAAAAGCAAATATAAAGAAAAAAAATCATCCCCCCCATGTTCTGAAGTGTTTCTACGTATTTTTTTAAAATGTTTGGACCTTATGACCCCCATTCTCTTATTTTGCAACCCCTCGCAAACAGATTTGACAAAGTTTTAACGATTACATGTCTCGTTTATCGATACATGGCCAAGAAGTGGATGCTCAGTTTACGTTAAATGTATATAGGAAAGTGATCCCCGTACTCTAACGTGTTTAATTTGTATTATTTAATAAAAAAAAATCCTTATATTATCTTTAAATGCCATTCAAACGTATTAGATGCAAAAAAGAGATTTTGATTTCTTTTTAGCAGGTAAACGATGTTGGGTTAAGTCGTAAAAAATACTAGATATTTTAGAACAAATATGTAAATTTATCAAGTATTTTTTGTGTTTTTTTTACATTGAAAAGCAGTTGTTTTGCTTTATTTTTGTTTGAAAACGCAATGAAAATACAATCGAAATAATCCTTTTAAAAAGTTTGGGACTCTAAATGTCTTCCCTCGTGTAATCAAAAGCATACGTCTTATATTGGTTAAAATTTAAAAATAAAAAACGTTTATCTTGAATAAGATTATAAATCTTCTATTAATAGTGTTTCAACGACTAGGCAAGCTGATTTTAGTAATTTTATCGTCTTTAAACTGACAATTACAGAATGTGTAAAATACTTTTAAAAAATAGATTACATATTTGTTTTGCTTTTGTTTGAAAATGACTCCAACCTGCAATGAAGAATACGAATAAAATTCGTAAAATGTCAATGTAATAAAGGGAGAAGGGATTTAATTTTGTTTTTATTTGCAGATTTTAAGCGTTTAAAAATTTGTCGATTATAAAATAAGATTTCATGGTTTTGTTTTTATGTAATTACGCATGCGCAGAAATTTTCAAACAAGGCGTTGTAGACCGGAAATACTATTGTAACACCCCAGCAAGACGATATAAAATAATAGATTTTTATATAATAGCTTGATTAAAAGTTTAAGATTCAAATGTCAAATATCTTAATTCAGTTACTCTCCAAACAGAAACATTTATTTCGACCGCGCTGCTGTCTTATCAAAGAAGATACTATTGATGTTATATGTCAGGACTTTATACTGGTGTGCTAAAAAAACCTCCTCAATATAACTTTTCATGCTAGTCTGTATAAGGATCGTAACTGTGTTCCTTCTCAATATTTTTTATATAGATTTTCGATACTTATCGCAGAAATTCGATAACAAAAAGAAACTTATCTTAGAACACTCCAGATACATGAAGTACGTTTGTGTGAAAAGTCGTCCCAGCCGTTTCGGTGTTAATAGGGTATGAACTCATACACACAGAAACACACAAAGTTCCTTTTATATATAAGTCTATGGAGCGAAATGTGGTTTCGTGGCAGGGTTTGAATCTCATGACCGGCAGAAATTGTTACCCTAAACTGATGATTGCGTAAGCATGAAACACTAGTGTTTGTAAGTGTTAAAGAATAATTATTCAATAATTATAATTATTCAATAATTATAATTATCAAATCCCTTTAACAATATCTAAGGATGAGAACTGTCTGCGGAATTATAACTAATACACTCAACTAGCGTCTATGCAATGTTTACGAGTTCAGCTCGTCCGAACCCTATAGATTGCTCTTGTATTCGCCTGAATTCGGCGTTTAATAGTTCTTAATTTACTTAATATCCGTGGCAATTGTTTGGTGGTCCTGAGATAGAGGCTCAGCAAATGGAGCAAAAGGTGTCTTCGTGGCTTGGTTCGAATCTCATGAACTGTTAGCCAACAAAGACTTAAGGATGGGCACTGTCTTCAGAATTATAACTAACGCAGTCAGCTAGCGTCTGTGCAGTGTTCACGACTTCTGCTCGTGCGAACACTCTAGATTTTCCTTGTATTCGCCTGAATTCGGCAATTGTTTAGTGGCCCTGAGCAAAAAGAGCAAAAGACTGCTTCGTGCCTGGGTTCGAAGGTCATAACTGGCAGAAATTTTTTATCATTTACAGATGATTGCGTAAGCATGAAACACTAGTGTCTTTAGGTATAAATGAATAATTATTATTTAATTATAAATATATATATGTGTGTGTGATTTTTGTACAATGGCTTGAATTAAAGTTTAAGATTCAAATACCAAATATCTTAACTTAATTGGACTGCAAACAGAGAGAGAGAGAGAGAGAGAGAGAGAGAGAGAGAGAGAGAGAGAGAGAGAGTGTGTGTTTGTGCGTTTTAAAAAATTTAGTTCGAATATAAGACAAAATTAAGGATTCACTTATTATAAATATTTTAAGAGATAAAGTATTCAAAATCTCGATTAAGCACCTGGATAAATTTGATGAAATTCAGCTTAATGATTCGGACATTAAGGTCAAAGTTCACATTCTAGCAACTATTAATATATCTGTAGTTGTCAGTAATTAGGTATTTTTACAGCTGTTTCATCATCTATCGAGATAAAAAAAAGGTAGTAAAAATATCATGTATATTTTTATAGAAAAACGGTTCTTCACAAATAAAAAAAAGATACGATAAGCATAAAATAACAGAAACTACTTTATACTTTAAATATTTCTATAGGTCCATTTTTTTTTTTACAAACCGTATCTTTATAGTTAAAACGACCGACATCTCCCTTTGTAATTATACCTTCGTATCTTTTGTGATTAATCTTTGAAATTGCGATTAACCATTAAATATATATATATATATATATATATATATATATATATATATATATATATATATATATATATGTATGTATATATATATATATACAAAATTCAAACAGTTTAAAAGCCAAACAAGTGCAAAATTCGTTATTTGGTCCCTAAGTGGATCTTTATAAGAGAACATAGGAGTATTTTTCCTCTTTCTTTTACGTGCCATCTTTTACGTGCCATGATGATGGCAATGCTTAGCATGTCTTCAGATATGGACGAGAAAATGTTCGTAGCAATGTTCGGCACGTTATCTGTTAAGTAATGTACACATCAGTGTTTATAGTAGTGGCTTTTATACTACTTAGCATATACGAACCAACGAGCGCCGCGCACTGATTCAGACATTTCTTCACCAATATCTGAGGACGTGCCAAGCGTTGGATTCACCATGGCACGTAAACCAAAGAAAAAAAAACTATTTCCCTGATTAGGATCCTGTTATGGATGGAAATATCGAATTAAATTTTAATAAATAATTTTTTTTTTTTTTTTGACAGAAAACATGCACGTTTTTGGCTTTTAAAATGTTAAATTTTGAATTTTTTTAATACAATATAAACAGAGCAAATTAGAAATACTGAATCATACTTATATGAACGTACCTGTATAATATCGTTGTTTCTTTTGTGTATTATAATATTGTAATTAAAACGCTAAATGCCAACTATAACAAGTGAAGCATGCATGGTGCCCCGTGAGTGCACAGTGAACAAGGCGTAAAAAATGACTAAGTTCAGCATTTGCACCCCCACCCCCATTTAACCCCAAAAATCCCCAGGGGATGTCAAATCCTGGTGTAAATTAACAAACTGTGACGTTTTAGATCTTAACATAAGTTTGAGTTCTGTTCCAGGAAACAAATATGACTAAGTCACCCCCACCCCCATTTAGCCCTAAAGTCCTCGTTTAAATTTGAGTTCAGCACCATACAAAACTGCTAAATAGACATACACAGAAAATTTGGACAAATATGATAAAATAATCCCCAAAATGGAGTGTTTTTATTAGCCCTAAAAGAGGCCCTGGGGCACACCCAAGAATTATCGCGAAGTATAGACAAACAAAATTATATAGAAATCAGTTAGTTACAACGTTTCAGAAAGTTTTCTAAAAATCCAAGGCATTCATTTTTTTAATAAGCACAAAAGTGTCAATTTAAGCCATTTAAACCCGAAAAGCACTATTACGGGAGGGACAACCGGGGATTTCCCGGAAAATCCGTTCTGTTACATTTTACTCTTATCATGTTTAATGTTTCAGCAACATTTAAAAACATTTCAAAGCGTAGTTATTGAGAAAAGTGCGGACAGACGGAGGGACGAACGGACAAGGTGAATTTACTGATCCATCTTTCTTTTTGTCGGGGGACCAATAATAAAAGGAAGAAGAAAGAAAAATATAGTTGCGTTCACTCTCTCATATAAAAACACTTTGGAGATGAAACTGGATAAAAAATATTTACAAAATCTTATCGAAAACGCTGTAACTGATTCCTTACAAAATATTCAATTGCTGTGGAGATTTATACCTGCTCATCGCATCTCACAAACATAAAATATGAAATGACCAAATGTCAAGAAAGGGATAAAAATTAAATTAGAAATAAAAGTTACAAATACTAAACAAGAATTACAAAATTAACAACAGATACAAAATAATAATAATGATAATAATAATAATAATAATAATAATAATAATAATAACAATAACAATAATAACAACAATAATAACAATAATAACAATAATAATAATAATAATAATAACAACAATAATAACAATAATAAACAATAATAAACATAATAATAATAATAATAATAATAATAATAATAATAATACAGTAGAACACCAGGATACCGCAGTAATCCGTTAGGATCGTAAGGTGGAATTGCCGTATAGTGGGGCCTAAGCAAAATTTTATACAGTACATATTAAAATTTAATAACAAAATACAGTACAGTATATCATACACATGTATATAATCAAATAACATTATGAATAACACCGTAAGACGGGGCAAACATCGTAACCAGGAACCGGTAACATTGTATTCCACATTGAAACTAAAAAAAAACGTATCCTAGGGTCTCTGTATACCGGGGTTCTACTGTAATTATAATGGCACTGATCGAAATAATAATAATTTAAATAAAAATAAGGGCGATAATTATGAAGAAAAATATAACTGCAAAATAATAGCAAAGTGCCAAGAAACTAGAAATTTTAAAATTAATCAAGTAAAAATACTTCCTCGTAATCGTGAAATCGACATGAATATAGTGATTTCCACCGTGGCGCTTAGGCCGCACTGTAGAAGGACAATTAAATAATAATAGAAAAGGGCAATCTATCTATCTGTCTATATATCTATAAAAGTGAACGTGTCTGTGTGTCTGTCTGTGTGTCTGTGTACATTTCCCTACGCAATAATTTTGTCAATTTTTAGTCTACATACTCAAAATTTGATATACAGGGAACTGAGATTTGGAAAAATCTTTGGGATCGGTTTTCGGCCAGAAATTTGGCTGTTAACGATTTGACCTTTGAGAACTCTACCAAACTCCTCCGACAATTTTGCGTTTAAACACTTGAAAGTTTAGATATAGGTTCCTTGGACATGGAACTAACTTAATAACTTGATTTGAGCTCAAAACAATAAATTTTTAAGAGGTACTAATAGGGGTCAAAGTTTTTGAAAAAAATTGGCCTCTGCAGTCTCTACCAAATAACTCAGACAATTTCTGGTCAAAACATTTGGAATTTATATAAAGGGTATTCAGAGATAGGGCAAGCTTTTTCATCGGTTTGGGTCGAAAATTTTCAGTTACCAATATATAAATGTATGTATGTATGTATGTATGTTTGCATGTGTGCCTAAAACTTTCGACACAGGCGACGGATTTTACCAAGATCAGTATCGTTTTAAAGTTCGACCTTTCGTACGACAAATATTAAAAAATTGGCTAAAAACATTAATATCTTCACCTTCACTTAAGCACTTTTCTACAGAGGGGGGTCGCTTTTGTCGCCGATATTTTTGAAAGTCATCCCCTCCTTTTGATTGTCTATCCATAATTTTTTTTTAATGTCACTTCCGGTTTGGCGGTAGTCGTAACAGCATAGATGTCAGGTTTTTTCCTACTACCACATTTTTTTTTTTTGCTCAACAGACACATTCAAACACCCGGGAAACGCCGAGCTGAAATGCTAGTATATCTATAAAAGTGAAATTTTCTCTGTGTGTGTGTGTGTGTGTGTGTGTGCATTTCCCTACCAAATTACTCTGTCAATTTTCAATCTACAGACATGAGATTTGACATAAGGGGTATTCGAATTTGGGGAATCTTTTTAATCTATTTTCGGCCAGAAATTTGGCTGTCACGGGATCAAAGTCCAATGATTTGACCTTTGAAAACTCTACCAAACTCCTTCGCCACTTTTGGGTCTAAACACTTGAAGTTTTGGATGTAGTTTTCTTTTGACATGGATCAAACATTTTAACTTGATTTGGGCCTCAAAAAGTAAATATTAAGTCGTCAAAATTTGGGTCAAATGTAAGAAAATTTTGACCTGTGCGGTCTCTACCAAAGTACTCGGCCAATTCCTAGTCTAAATATTGGACATTTTACATAAAGGGTATTCAGAGATAGGACAAACTTTTTAATCGGTTTGAGTCAAAAATTTGAGCTCTCCAGGGTTCAAAGTTCAAAATATTTGACCTTTGCGGTCTTTAACATACTATTCAGCAAATTTTTGGTTTTATAAAATTTTACATAATGGGTATTTAGACATGCGGCAAGCATTTTAATCAGTTTTATGACAAAAATTCCGCTGCCTAAAGGTCAATATGAAAGTGTTCACCATTGAAAATTCTACCAAACTCCTCCGCCAATTTGGGGTCTAAACACTGGAAATTTTAGATGTAATTTACCTGGACATAGGTCAAATTGGACATTTGAGACCAATACAATAGATGTTAAGGGGTCAAAATTGGGGTTAAATTTGAAAGAAATACTTCTGAGCTTTCTACCAAATTACTCAGACAATTTCTGGTCTAAACATTTGAAATTTTACATAAATGGGTATTCACACACAGAGCAAGTTATGAACAGTACATAGAGCCTGTACAAAGCCGAACTGAACTGCTGGTATATCTATAAAAGTGAAATTGTGTGTGTGTGTGTGTGTGTGTGTGTGTGTGTGTGTGTGTGTGTGTGTGTGTGTAGGTTACTTGGACATGGGAAACTTTTTACTATATATATATATATATATATATATATATCAATATATATATATATCAATATATATATATGTATATATATATATCAATATATATATATCAATATGTATATCAATATATATATATATGTATATATATATATATATATATGTATGTATGTATGCACATAAAGTTATAAACAATACATAGCCAGACTGAACTGCTATTATAATAATACTAACATTTTTATTCGATATAGGCAAAAGTTTTGAATTTATATGGTATAATTGAAATAACAACCGAGCTGAGCACGACAGTTTGTGCAATCTAGTCAGGTGTAAACATACTAATTTGGAATGTTGCAGCTTTATGTGCATTTGCTAAGACGTTTAACGTTGTAGTTCTTTATCTGTTGTTAATCGTTTTGTCTGATGTATATAAAAATCTACGATGAGAATTCGTCTCGAAAGCCAGTAGAAAGCAAAATTCAGTAGTTAGGTTAATTCATAACTGGGCTATTTAGAATTTGCTATCGGTATATGACGAGACTTCTGAGGGCATAGAATAATTTATGATAAAAAAAAAACTTAAAGCTCATTGAATCAAGAAAATATAAAAGTTTGTGACGAAGAATTTGATTGGATAAAAAAATAAATTATGCTAGCTATAAAAACAATCCTAAAACATATATATCAATGCAGTTAGCTTGGTGATGTCCCTTAAGAGTTAAAGATAAACATTTCTGTATGGCTTACTTTGCAAGTATATAAATCTCTATATATATATGAATTCGTATTCCTGTCTGTCTATTTGTTCACAATTTGAATAATATATACAAAAGATATATATTTAATGTTTCGTTAGTTTCTATATATAGTATGATCCTTTCAAAATTTACAATTATGAGGTCACTTTATTGGTTATATTATATTACGGACAATCGATTTTACTAAATAGCTGTATGTTAGTTAAAGTTTCTAGCGAGAGAGTTGTTTTAAGTGATCTATTTAAGTTTGTTATTTCATCAACTTTAAATAATAATCATATTGATAATATATTTAGATTAATCAGTTTGGAATTATTATTCCCTATATCGATTTTTTTAGAAACGGCTACAGTTATTTCCCCTGATGAGTTTTGTTAAACTAAAAAGATCTCATTTGTTTATTTTTATTATTCTTGAAACGACTATACAGAAATCTTTGAACGTTCCGGGAATTGAACCCGCACCCGCCTCCAAAAATGAAAAAGTCGAAAATTTTCTTTTATTTTCGAAAAAAAAAAAGCCAATGAAAAAGAAGGCTTTTACAAAAATAAAAAAAAAACAGAACAAAAGCAAGCTAATAAAAAGAATTCCATTTTGTTTTTAAACTTTTCAAACGCGTTAATGTTTATAAACGTTATTATTTCTACAGTGGGCAAAGTCGTTTCAAATTAGCTTTTCCCTTTATTCGCGTTTTAGGTTTTAGTCTGCCTACACGACTATTTTTTTTATTTTTATTCCTTTTTTCCGATCGCTCTGGCACTCGCTGCTATTTTTTTTTTTAACAAAAGTTATTTTGATTCATTTATTTTTCATTTTATTTCAGGGAGTGCGGGTTCCAGCGCACGAGCAACAAAAAGTGCTCAAGATCCGGAGAATATTTTCTTCTCGTTGTATCCCTTCTGCCGAAATATCTGGTGGAGAGTCTATCACGTACTTCTTTTTGGGGGCCCACGATGAAAAATGATTAATATTCTTAATATAGCAGGTGTGTTCCAAAGGAACTTTATGTCGACTCGGACAACGCCGGGTACCCATGCTAGTATATATATATATATATATATATATATATATATATATATATATATATATATATATATATATATATATATATATATAAAGAGAGAGAGAGAGAGACAGAGGATAGCGAAGGAGGAGGAGAAATTAGAGAGAATATGAAACAACATATACACACATGATTTATACCGTGACTCTATCATTATTTATATCGGAGGCCCTGGCGATCGACTTTCTCTTCATGATCCCTGCAAATCATGATCTATAATTTGATTCAACAAATCCCATGATATCGGATTTTCTTCGCACCGAATTTGTCGTTGAAAATCCTTTTTTTCCTATCAGCATTGGTCAACACCATATAATCTTCGTCTGTTGAAAATTCCGTTTACTTCCCATGCTACTTCGATCGATGGAGTCAATTTTCTTCATCTTTTAAGCCGTCCTAAGGTGTTCTGCTTGCCACTGTCCTATGCGCGAAAACTCGCTGTATTCGTCGTCACCTCCATCCGTGGCCGTCAGTGCAAATGTTTTATATTGTATGTTGGTAGATCTACTCTTGCGACATTTCAGTGGGGACCCCTGCACAGAAATAGTTTTCTCTTTATATGGTTACGAGCATATGTTAGGCACCTTATGCAGAAATGAACGAGGCTACACAACTCGTAAGAATATCGCTACAAATAAAATAATTTGCATTTATTAATCAACAGCTTTCATGTCTATCCCAGAATATTCTTGCTCGGTTAATAATCGCAAGAAATTGTACACGCCAATGCAATCAAAAACAGTGTTGTGATTAAAAAAAAAAATTAAATAAAAATCACACCTCTGAAACCATAGGTTTACAAAATGTTTCAATTTTTGGACTTCCCGTAATTAGTTTTAGAGCCGCTTCTGTGTTAAAATAGACGAACTGATTTCTGATAAGGTGTTGTCCTCCCATACTCATAGACATTGTTTTTACATCAGTATTTTTACGTTCATTTCATGCGAATAAATTATTACTATGTTAGCTGTGAATGCTTTTGTCTTGGCTAAAGAAATGATTTATTTAAGTAGAAAAAAGTGTATGTAAATTTTTTGCAGCAAGTCATCACTTCTCAAGGCCCGATGCCCACTCGAGGACATAGGTTAATTAATATACGGTCGTCACTGAACCTAGAGTATACTGATCGTTAGTGGTGAAAATTAGGAAGGATTTGATTATTTAAGGAAACGGCTCAAAAAGAACTTATTAATTTTAGACTTGAAGACGTCTATGCTGTAGTTATCTCGAAAATATGTATGCGTAATAGAGTTGCTGGTTTTTTAAGTGTTGCATAGATGGCAGTGCCGTCTGCGTATATGTCGACAATTTAACTTACAATTTGATTTGGGAGATCATTAATAAAGACAATGAAAAGAGTTGGGATCAGCATTAATCCCTGAGTCACGCCAGCATTGATACTTTGAGCTAGAGATTTCTGCTCATGGACGACTACTTTGTATAAAACTATTGGATGAAAATGATCCAATGGTCGAGAAGACGTTTCCATCAGGTCAGTTTTTTGGGGCTAATTTAATTTAAAAGAAAATCAGATTTTGTGACCGAATAGATTACATGTTTTGGCATTAGCAGCTGATTGTTGAACACATATCATCCTAAATATGTTTGTAAGAAAAAATATTTTATCAACAACATATATTACCTGATATAAGCATCGATTAATGAATGGTAGGGATTGATAAATTTAAGTACACGTACATTACATGTTACTTCACCATTGTTCGAAGTTCAAAACTTGAACTTCCGTTTTTTTTTTCAAATTCCTGACATGTTCAGTGACAGGGAGGACTCTTTTCAGATTTCAACAGTATGCCTTCGTACCTGCGTCCCAGCGACCGTGATAAATGGTCCCTATCTTTTTCATGTCTTCGTGGAATCTCCCATCTGTTCGTTATTCATTGAGTCCATGTTCTCAGGAAACCAGTCCTTATATGCAGGAATAGAAGTTTATCCTGGCACTCATGTCGCCTCCCAGATTTTTTAAAAGCAGTCAGCATATTTTTGACAATAACGTTTCTGAATGAACTATGGGAGGAAGTAAAAATTATAGACAGAGAGGAACGGTGGAGATTAGACGACTGAAAGAAGCAGTACATATGCTGGAGAATAACCAACTGCTAAGTAGACCTTGTATAGAATTCAATACGATATGGGAACCAGTAATTATAAACAATAGATAATATATGCAAGTAATAAGTAAAAACATTAATATATACAAGTAATAAGTATAGAGATAGATATACATTGATATATAGTAATAATTAGTAATAAAGAGTGATATGAACAACTAGAAATACAAAAGTAGGTTGAAGACTCCTAAATTCATACTAGAATTGTTCGCAAGGACCCGTGGCGCAGTGGTTAGAGTACTGGGAAAATCAATTGTAAAATGATATTCTCCCGAAGGTTGAAGGTTCAATCCTCAGTGTAGGCGACCGAAATATACATTTGCGAATTACTTAAGTCCTATAGCCAGTCATGGCTGACGGAACAAGAGCATGTTACCCCCGTGAAGTAAATAAAGCGTTCCGCTCGAAATTCCGTCACAATTCCCGAGGTCGCAAGATACATCTTAAGAAGGTCGGAGGTTATATCGACCGAAAAGTTGTGAAAATCACACTCAAGATGAGAACAGTAGTCCGATGATTAATAATATATTATATATATATATATATATATATATATATATATATTCTGCGTAATTTCTGGCCTCGTTTTTGCCAAGAAACCATTCCCTACCATAACATAACAAATGCCTTCTACGATTCTTAGTTCCACTTTGTTCATTGGATTTTCGAACTGGATGGGATGCCAGATCAAAGGACCGTCAAAGATGCTAGCTTTCAACTTCTCCGTGGTCAATCCTGGAAAAGCCAAGCACAAGTACATACTTGTACCAGGTTTTGGTCAGAGTATTGCTGAACTACTTGATTTAGCCGAACTTGATGGGCAGCGTTGAGAAGAGTAATCTGCTTCCGTTCGCCTTATGATTTTGATTGTGTTCCTTTCTTTGGAAGGTACAAATTGTTCCTGCACACGCCAGTCGTTCTTTATGCATGTGAGTACCAGTTATTGGAAGATTTTGAGGTTTTATGAATTCAAACTGTTCCTTTTTCGACATAATCACACAGAACCACCGGACCTGAATAGTTTTTGTCATTAAAATAATCATTTAAAAAATAAATGCCCTTTTACCCCCCCTTCCTCCCTCCCTCCCTCAATTTCTTCTAAAATTCTTCACACAAGAACAAAACCGTAATAAACGACATGCAACCATAGCTCAAGAACTTTATTTTTGGGATTCAGCACATTAAATCAGCTGAAAAAACGCGGATAAAAAATTAAACACATACACACACACACATGCATATATATATGTATATATATAGATAGACAGATAGATATATAGATAGATAGATAGATAGAAAGATACATACATACATTCATATAGATATAGCTGTTTCCCAGTACACACAGCCACACGCACATACACACGCACAGGATTGTGTGTGTGTGCTTATACATTTTCATATATATATATATATGCGTGTGTGTGTGTGTGTGTGTGTGTGTGTGTGTGTGTGTGTGTGTGTGTGTGTGTGTGTGTGTGTGTGTGTGTGTGTGTGTGTTTTGGGCAACAGCTATTAATTAAAGAAACTTGAAAGGCTCAAAACGCCTCATATTCCTTCGTGTTTTTTATCAACTTTTCAGATCTAACAATTTTTATAAATTCTTTTAATAAATAATAAAGAAAATAAATCATGTATTTACGTATCGTAATCTAAACCTGCACCTTACTCATCATATGATTTATTTATATATTTTTGGGGTTTTTTTTTTTTAATGTTTTTCCAATCAATTACACATATTCGGTTACATCCGATGAATTCCCATAATCTTGAAGAGTCGCACTTATTTAATTATTGAACTCAGTTCATGAAGACTTTATACTGCTTGTTTTGTTGTTGACTTTTGGCGTTCCTTGTTTCAAGTCACAGTCATACTGGAGCCATTGCCGCCATTGGTCCACAGCATATTTGCGCGCTAAGTTTTTTTTGTTTTTGTTTTTTTCTAGAACGAATCTTAACGTTTTATTTGAAATGTTCCTGTCACGCAGATTCTGTTTCAAATTATGTTCAACATTTCTCGTTCGATTCTAACCAAACGAAATGCTTGTATGCTTATGTGTAACGTTGTGACTCAATAGTTTACAGCTCAATTTCAACTAAACTTCAAACGCAAGTATGATATCAGCCATTAGTAGCTATTGGCTATCTAATATCAAACGGAATGAATCCGAAAGCTGATCAAAGTAGAATAGATAATAATGTGGAATCTCCATTAAACTGGCATACATTGATTTAAAAAAATGCAATTTTAATTATATAAAAAAAGGAAGACTCGACATAATCCGTGATTTAATGAGGATCAACAAATGTTTCACCTTTTCATAATTTTGCTGTGATCGAAATCAGCGAAATCTACCATTTTTTAATCAATTCGATTGATTGCGTGCTGAAGTTAGGGACCCACCTTTCCGCAATGAACCGGGAGTAAGTTACAAATGCCTCTCCGTAATGACTTCTTGTGGTACTAAATCTTAATGCTCCGGTTGCGATGGTTGTAAACATCACCCACCAACCCCCAGCATGGCCAGGTGGTGATCTGGCCGTAAGCGGAGGGATACACAGAATGCAATTCCACAATTCCCTACCTTTTCTCGATCTTTTTCTTTTTTTTTTTTGTCCGGACAGCCATGAGGTGAGCATCTATTTCTGTCTCTCCGTAAATGAGAGGAAGTCGCGGACACTCCTTCCCTCAGCATTAGATTTAGTTGTGAAAGTAAATTATCACTTGTAAATTGTTCTTGTAAAAATATTGTAATATTTTCTTGTAAAAAAAATAAATAGTTAATTCTATTTCTCATATATTATCATTGTGTTGTGCGTCGTTTTTTGTGTCTGCCATAAATGTCTACAAAAATATATTCTAGTAAAAAATTGTTCTTCAAAATCACTGGATTCGGCAGTAAATAACCTGAAAAGGGTTGATATTCCGTAAAACAAAAACAACCAACCAAATAAGCTTCTGTTAAATCTTAACTAAACCCTTAAATTAACTTTATCGAAAACTTATTTTCCATACAAAATTTTTGTATGGCCATAAAGTAAAAGTCATATTATTATTTAATATTAACAGTTTGTAAAAAAATTTCATCATCATCAGGACGAGTTCCTTGCCCGGAACAGCGTGATTCTTCCTCTCCAGAGTTTTCTGTCTACCATCCGCTGACTCAGATTTTCAGGTTCACAGTTGGCGTCGTTTACTATTCACTGGATACGTGGATCTAAGCCGTCCTTTGCTTGCGCATCCGTGTTGCGGGGTCCATAGCAATACATAATTCACCAATTCATGCTTGCTCCTCAGACAGTGACCGGCAAATAGTAGGCGTCTCTCTCTGATGGTATTAGATATGGCAGGTAGGTTGCCATAAAGTTGCTGTTTCGTTGGATGATTTTGCTAAGATTTTCACAAAGCAATTTAATATAACCAAATTGTAAAACATGTCGTATACAAAAAAAAATTAACTCTGAAATCATAATTGTTTCAGTTACTTGGTTTAGAAATTATAATTTTGTTCTGAAGAACAAAAAGAACGAGTAACGCAAGGGTTTTTATCAGCAACGTATAGACAGATTATTACTATTGTAGGAAAAATTATTCATGTTCGATTTCTAAGTATATATTTTTTTTAATTATTAACTATTCAAAAACGGCATCGATTTGAAAAAATGTATTTTTAATTATTAACTAGCGGGGGTACCCGGCGTTGCCCGAGTGTTTGTTTCTGGGACGGGGGGGGAGTTTTTAAAAATGTTATGGTAGGTAAGTAGGAAGGATCAAACCCGGAGTCATGAGTAAAAGTAGGAAAATAAAGTGTGAAAAAAAAAACAAAAAAAAACATCTGCAACGTTAACAGTTCGGCCACCAAGAAAAGTCCATTCCAGTTGTTTAGGAAAAAAACCCCCAAAAAAACGACTACGGTAGGTCGGCGCGAACGTGAAAATATAATGTGAATTGTCCAGCACGCTAACCACTACGCCACAGAGCACTACAGATTAGTTTAGTGATTTTAAATAACTTCACATGAAAGAACTACGAAGCCAAACCGGTGTTCTCTTCTCAACTGTTCCTTGTGAACGATCCCCAAACGGTGTAAAGTGGTGGTAGGGGGAGGAGGAATTTATTAGAGAGAAAATATTTTACCACTTCCATTGATCTTAACCGATTTTGGCCGTGACTTCTCAGCAGAAAAAGTATAGAAATCTAAGATTATCGAGGAATTTGAGAAATAATAAGCCTATAACACACTTCAGATATTGTTCTGCCGTTTGTGCATATTATATTTGCATGAAATATCTTGATTTTTAATCCTATTAATGTCAAAATCAGACGGGAAAAAATGAGTTCATTTTATTTATATAGAATAGATAGAAAGAATAGAAGATAGAAGAAGATAGAAGATAGATAGATAACTAGCGGGGGTACCCGGCGTTGCCCGAGTGTTTGTTTCCGGGACGGGGGGGGAGTTTTTAAAAATGTTATGGTAGGTAAGTAGGAAGGATCAAACCCGGAGTCATGAGTAAAAGAAGGAAAATAAAGTGTGAAAAAAAAAAAAAAAAAACATCTGCAACGTTAACAGTTCGGCCACCAAGAAAAGTCCATTCCAGTTGTTTAGGAAAAAAAACCCAAAAAAAACGACTACGGTAGGTCGGCGCGAACGTGAAAATATAATGTGAATTGTCCAGCACGCTAACCACTACGCCACAGAGCACTGCAGCTTAGTTTAGTGATTTTAAATAACTTCACATGAAAGAACTACGAAGCCAAACCGGTGTTCTCTTCTCAACTGTTCCTTGTGAACGATCCCCAAACGGTGTTAAGTGGTGGTAGGGGGAGGAGGAATTTATTAGAGAGAAAATATTTTACCACTTCCATTGATCTTAACCGATTTTGGCCGTGACTTCTCAGCAGAAAAAGTATAGAAATCTAAGATTATCGAGGAATTTGAGAAATAATAAGCCTATAACACACCTCAGATATTGTTCTGCCGTTTGTGCATATTATATTTGCATGAAATATCTTGATTTTTAATCCTATTAATGTCAAAATCAGACGGGAAAAAATGAGTTCATTTTATTTATATAGATAGATAGAAGAAAGAATAGAAGATAGAAGAAGATAGAAGATAGATAGATAACTAGCGGGGGTACCCGGCGTTGCCCGAGTGTTTGTTTTCCGGGACGGGGGGGAGTTTTTAAAAATGTTATGGTAGGTAAGTACGAAGGATCAAACCCGGAGTCATGAGTAAAAGAAGGAAAATAAAGTGTGAAAAAAAAAAAAAAACATCTGCAACGTTAACAGTTCGGCCACCAAGAAAAGTCCATTCCAGTTGTTTAGGAAAAAAAACCCCAAAAAAACGACTACGGTAGGTCGGCGCGAACGTGAAAATATAATGTGAATTGTCCAGCACGCTAACCACTACGCCACAGAGCACTGCAGCTTAGTTTAGTGATTTTAAATAACTTCACATGAAAGAACTACGAAGCCAAACCGGTGTTCTCTTCTCAACTGTTCCTTGTGAACGATCCCCAAACGGTGTTAAGTGGTGGTAGGGGGAGGAGGAATTTATTAGAGAGAAAATATTTTACCACTTCCATTGATCTTAACCGATTTTGGCCGTGACTTCTCAGCAGAAAAAGTATAGAAATCTAAGATTATCGAGGAATTTGAGAAATAATAAGCCTATAACACACCTCAGATATTGTTCTGCCGTTTGTGCATATTATATTTGCATGAAATATCTTGATTTTTAATCCTATTAATGTCAAAATCAGACGGGAAAAAATGAGTCCATTTTATTTATATAGAAGATAGAAGATAGAAGAAGAAGATAGAAGAGAAGATAGAATAGAAGAGAAGATAATAAAATTGTGTTTATTCACAATTGTTAAGACCACATTTTTCACGAACCTGGAAGAATTCATTCATTAAATAAATAATAAATAATTTTGAAAATCGTTGGAAATTACACAGCTAAAAACTGTCAAGCGTAAATAATAAATATTTTTTTAAATTTAATTTAAATATTTTTTATATATTTTCCAACTTCTGTTTTCCTAGAAATCGTATAAATCGCCAACGTTTCTGACCCATCAATCAAGTACATCTTAGTATATAAAAAAAAATAAGAAAAAACTGCAAAATATGATATTTTCTTGTATATTATGTTATTTCAGTTAGCATATATAGTTAAGCTTTTTTTTAATAAGTATGTAAAAAAATAACGAAAATGATTATTTATTTAATTTGAAAGAATTTGAAAAAAAAAACGTGTTGTTTTCGTTATTCACATCAAAAAATGTAGAAATAACATGCGCTTCCATTTTCCCCGTTTTTAGCTTTTTGGGGAATGTCTTGAAAATTCAATGGTTTCACGAAGAGTAAAAAAAAATGACATTTTTTTAAAGAAAATATTGTACAGCAACAATTCTTTGCTCCGCTTATTTTCACACTTACTTTATATTTTTCTTGAAAATCCTGCAAAAATTACAATGAATCAATTTTATTTTAAAAGTTTTACTGTTATTATTTATTATGGACGGTCGAGAACTCTGCCTTTATTGGTGCCTGTAGAGATTTGTATCAGTTTATATATATATATATATATATATATATATATATATATATATATATATATATATATATATATAGAGAGAGAGAGAGAGAGAGAGACGAAAGGATTAAGCACTAGTGTCTGTAGTTATTTAATAATTATTATAGTAAATAATTATGTAAGCCCCTTTAATAAACTTGTTTCTTATCGTTGAGCACTTTCAGTTGAATTAAAGTCGGTCAATTTAGCTCTTATGCGAAGATCATCATATAATGATTAGATCACTCTGACAGACGTTAAAACATTTCAAAATAAATGTTTAAATTTCAACAATATTTCTCGCGGTTAACGGCGGCCAAATGGATTAGGTCCTGGTTAATGAACCCAGAGATAACTTCTGTTTCCGGGTTCGAATCTATCGACCGGTGTTAATCCTGACACCCTGCACTGATGATTCCCGAAAGGATGAAACATTAGTGTCTGTAGGTATTTAATAATTATTATAGTAAATAGTTTCATATATATATATATATATATATATATATATATATAGAGAGAGAGAGAGAGAGAGAGAGAGAGAGGGGAGGGAGAGAAAAGAGAAAGAGAGAGAAGTAAATGTTTTAATATCAAGCACTAGAAGGCTACTTCACGTTGCATTCTCTTGAGTTGATTATATGTATTTATGATTCATAGCTTTTTAGCCAGGTCTGAGATTCGACACCTTAACGCTTGGCCAGTAGTAGAGGAAATTATTAATCACGCTCGCGACTGAAATAAGGGTGGTTGGAGGTGTGTTGAACTAAAAAACAATAAAGTTGTAGTAGGTAGGCAGGCTTGAACCCGTGACGCGAAATTGGAGGTGTCTGTAAGGATGTTGTTTGAGCAAAAAAAGAAAAAAAAAAAAAAGAAAAATAGGAAAATGCGAGCGCAAAAAAGTGATGTGTTAGCTGTTGCGCCCCTCGCCAAATCGGAAGTAATGTAGGTTTAAATTTAGGCTAGATAATCGACAAGAGGCGTGACTTTCGAAAATATCTGCGAAAAAAGCGACCCATCCCTGTAGAAAAGTGCTCAGTTGAGAGCAAAGGAATTAATGCTTTGGGCCGATTTTTCGATATTTTTCACCCGAATGGTCCAATTTCAAAATGATACCGATCTCATGAAAATCCGTCGCCTTTGTCGAAAGATTTTGCCATACATACATACATACATATATGATGATTGCAACGTCTTGTCAGACGAGTGCCACTCCCTCAGACATTTAAAATCCATGAGCCCAAATGCCTGAGGGAGTATCTATACAAAGATGATGTTACAGAGTCTTAGCTTTGTACGACAGCTAAGTCTCTCTCTCGGTTCAAAATGTTGAGATCCAGCAACAAGCAAGAGCAAGATAGCCAGCAACAAATTAAACTGCAGACCAGCTTAATGCGGGTACTGGTCTCACGCTTTATGGTTTTTTAAATTAGAGATTTGCTTCTCCTAGAGAGGTTGCCTTCACCACGGCTTACGGAAACCCTCTCCACCCCAATACACACACAAATATACACGGTGCTAGTTGGCCGTTGACCCAGAAAAAGAGTTCATTCGCCCTTTGGAAGGTCTTGTTTTTAATCCTCCAGGGAGACTAGCAGCCCTCCTCACCAAACAAGTCTGGTGGGGGAACCAGTTTAGTCGCCGGTGACCCGACCATGAGGCAGGTAGTACTGGGTTACATGGTACCAGTAGCATATGACATGACCTGACACACATACATACATACATACATACATGCATACATACATAGAAGTATTCCTTCAGTCTTGACAGACTATGGATACCCACTGTAAGGGTGCCTCCGCATGAAATTTTTGTGGCAAGAGTTTCACAATCTACAACCACACCTCTCCTGAGTCATTGTTAAATACCAGTGGCAAGCGAAGGTTCAGGACGACTGGAAACAATGCCAAGAAAGGCGGAAAGCACATACAGAGCCTGGTATTCCCAAATGATCACCCATCTGGTACTAGCCAGGCTCAGCATTGCTTAACTTCGGTAATCTGACGAGAACCGGTGTGTCAACTTGATTATGCCTACATGCAAACATACATACATACATACATACATGCATGCATACATACATGCATACATACATACATACATACATACATACATACATACATACATACATACATACATACATAGAGACATGCATTTAAACAGACAGGTGATATTTATATCATAGATTAGCAACTACCGAAAGAGTTCAACTTAACTTATTTTCGGAAGAAAAATATAAAGTAAGTGTGAAAATAAGTGGAGCAAAGAATTGTTGCTGCACAATATTTTTTCTTAGTAAGAACATGGCGACTCCTTAACGAAAATACAAAACAATAAAAAATATTGAGAAACAATTGACTCTCTGGTTTTTTAGTACGATGCTTTCTTTTTCTTTCTTTTCTTCTGTTTTTTTTTCTTTTTAGGTACCCTTTCAAAGGAGCTTGTCCTTTAATTTTTTTTTGTTGTTTTGCTTGAAGTTTTAGCGGCAGTTCGTGTACCAACACTCGCTTCTCCTTGTTCTGATATCAGTGAACCGTTCGCAACAGGTGCGTATGTGATTGAGTGCATTGGATTGTGAATGTGTGTGTGGGGGGGGATTCTCTCTGGTCCTTATCAACGTACTACGACCTCTTTCACGCATAAGCGATGATATCTTTCTTTTCTTCATCCGCTTCTTCTTAGTTATATGTTCTTTACAAACATCTATTCATGAAATCAGTATCTAATGATAACGTTGGCTGATATCACCTATCAGTTATCTTCATCTCTCCTGAATTTCAACAAAGTCTAATAATACTAAAGAAATATAGACGTGGACTATACGATGCAATCAACTCGACAGGATGTGACGGTGGCTAAGTTGTCAACAACAAGGACTGATATTCTACGTGTGCTAAGTTCGAATCCGCTTGGTTCCACGGGAATGTTTTCACTTAGAATATTGGAAACTTTCATGTACCTTCCTCCCTATAGAGATTGGTATCAGTCTAAAAAGAATTCTAACTAGAAAGATATAGGAGAAACGAATGCCAACAATAAAATAATCTGTTTCCTCCGGAATTAATGAATATGGTTGCCACACAGTTTCTCATTAGATCACTGAAGTTAAGCAACGTTAACATTGGTCTATATTAAATAGGTGACTATTTGGGAAGACCAGGCGTTGTATGTTAAATACGGCGACACATCCCTGCATGAACTGAAAAAAAAATGTCATCATCTTCTCTGGCCGATGGGGACCATTTGTTAATTGGATATTTTTTTCTGCCCGTTGTAAACGCCACTTCAGACGCAGCTGTAGACGCAGAAATAAAATTATATACAAGTAACGCAAACAGTAGAGCCTGTAATGCATTAAACAAACAAAAATAGTGAATGTTAAGTAGAAGCCTGCAGTAGAAGAATAAACGAAAATAAAACAATACAAAAACCAACGAGCGAAAACAAAAACTAGAATAGGAAATTTGGAGTCAAAGATATGCACGTTTCACGGCTAATTTAACACTGGGTTCGTCTTCTGGAAAGCTGGCGATTTTCAAGTCGTAAAATACGCTTAAAAATAAAAAAAATTCCTTCGTTCAAATTTCGTATTTATTATTACATAGTCAATTCTCTATTGATTATTATATTGTACCAATATATAGTAGTGATTTTAAAAGTTTAAAAAGTATGACTTGGATGCTATCAGCTAGAATTGAAACCAAAACATATAGCTCTTCAGCTTTACTCGTTACCGTCTGAGCCACATCAATACGCAAATATAAAGTTACCAAATAACGTTGTTTAACCTGTAAATGTATATTTGTGCATGCATGAAAAGGCATTTTACGTAGACCTTCGCCTGCCAAATTTCATTATTTTTTTTAAATTTTGGTCCCTTAGCAGCTATTTTTACCGATTTGAAACCAATTCGAATTAATTTCATATGTCTAAATCACCTGTATATGAAATTACAAAACTGTACAGCAAACATTGAAAGATGAGTTATATAGAGAACTTTCTCACGCACAGACAAAATCACTTATACACATTATATATATATATATATATATATATATATATATATATATATATATATATATATATATATATATACGATGTGTTTTGAATGAATTCAATTATTTACGAAGAAGCATTTTTACCTAAATGCGAGTTGGGAATAATTTTTCCTTTAACCAAATTGGTACCCCCATATAGGGGACGGCAGATATATTCTTGTTAAAATATAATTATCCACTGGCACGTGTTTCGTCGTATACGACTCATCAAAGTGGCTGAATTTGGCGAGATTCAAAATCGGGACCCCATGGTAAGAAGCTTACACTCTTACCACTGGTCAACCTCGCACGACTATTCGGTGTTCGATTTACGTAGATGTTATTTGTTTTTGTTTTTGCGATACGTTTTGAATGAATTCAATTATTTACGAAAGTGCATTTTTACCTAAATGCAAGTTGGGAATAATTTTCCCTTTAACCAATTGGGTACCCCCATATGGGGAGCGGCATATATATAGTTTTTTTAAAATATAATATTCGTGATGGGACGATTCAAATATTTTTCCGATTCCGATATAATTACCGATTCCGTGCTAAATTCCCGATTCCAATACAATTATCGATTTCGATTCCGATTCTTTATAAATCTCTAATTATTTAACTATAAATTTTTATTTTCCTTGATTTTCGTAAAAACACACGTTAAGTATTCAGATGTTTTCCTAAACGTAAAAATACACTTGTGGAGGATGATCCATCAATTTTAACTTTATTGATATTTTAAAATCAATAAATATTTATTATTTTATCATTATTACCAGCAATGTAAGATTTTACTTTAAACAAAATCAAATAAAAAAGAAAATTAAAAGAATCGTTTTGGCATCTTCTCTTCTGGTTCCGATACCGATTCCGATACACACAAATCTTCCGATTTTACCGATTCCCGGTTCTGATTAATCCTCCCAACACTAATATATATATATATATATATATATATATATATATATATATATATTAGTATATAAGTGAACGTATCTGTGTGTGTCCATTTCCCTACACAATAACTCTGTCAATTTATAGTCTACAGACTTGAAATTTGATATACGGGGTACTGAGATTTGGGAAAATCGATGTGATCGGTTTTTGGACAGAAATTTGGCGATTAAGGCGTCAAAGTTCAACGATTTGACCTTTGAGAACTCTACCAAACTACTCCGACAATTTTGGGTCTACGCACTTGAAATTTTAGATATAGGTTCCTTGGACATGGGTCTAACTTAATAACTTGATTTGATCCCTAAACAATAAATTTTAAGGGGTACGAATAGGGGTCAAAGTTTTAAAAAAATTGACCTCTGCGGTCTCTTCCAAATTACTCAGACAATTTCTGGTCTAAATATTTGAAATTTTACATAAAGGGTAGTCAGTGATAGGGCAAGGTTTTTCATCAGTTGGGGTCGAAAATTTTTAGTTACCAATATATAAATATATGTATCTTGTTTGTTTGCATGTCTGCCTTAAGCTTTCAATAGAGGCGACGGATTTTACCAAGATCAGCATCGTTTTAAAGTTCGACCTTTCGTACGACAAATATCGAAAAATTGGCTAAAAACATTAATATCTTCCCCTTCAACTAGGCACTTTTCTACAGGGGGGGGTTACATTTTTCGCCGATATTTTTTAAGTTATTCTCTCCCTTAGATTGTCTAGCCTTAATTTTAAAAAATGTCCCTTCCGGTTTGGCGGTGATCGTAACAGCATAAACGTTAAGTTTTACCCCGTTCTTTTCCTCCTTTGCGGTACGGGTTCGGGCCTGTCTTCCTACTACCACTTTTTTTTTTTGCTCAACATACACATCCAAACACCCGGGCAACGCCGGGCTGAAATACTAGTGTATATATATATATATATATATATATATATATATATATATATATATATATATATATATATTCGTCACATAGTGCATATTCAAAGATAAATATAGCTATAATATGATGAATATTATGAATTTATTCTCAGTGAATTTGTTATATACAGTACGCTGTATTTCCTTGCAGACGTTTCTCCATTCGTGTCTATGATTTGTATGTCTTTTAAGTTTCTTGACTTACGTCCATCATCTGCTCTGTGTAAACGTTACCAAACATGTTGTAGTCGCAGTCGTTAAGTAGACAAAGAATAGGAAAGGAATTTCAATACACTTTTTCCGTTATAACAACGACATTTATTTCCTCATTCTCCCGTCACGCCTGACTTCTAGTTACGGTTGTAACAGCATCCACGCCCTCTACGTGCTCTCAAACGTCATCCACGTCTCTAATGGTCATTCTTTTTCCCCTAGTCTATATATCTATAAAAGTGAACGTGTCTGTCTGTCTGTGTGTCTGTCTGTCTGTGTACATTTCCCTACGCAATAACTCTGTCAATTTATAGTCTATAGACTCGAAATTTGAAATACCGGGTACTGAGATTTGGGAAAATCGATGTGACGGGTGTCAGCCAGAAATTTGGCTGTTAAGGGGTCAAAGTTCAACGATTTGACCTTTAAGAACTCTACCAAACTCCTCCGACAATTTTGGGTCTAGACACTTGAAATTTTAGATTTAGGTTCCTTGCACCTGGATCTAACTTAATAAAGTGATTTGAGCCCGAAACAATAAATTTTAAGGGGTCATAATAGGGGTCAAAGTTTTAAAAAATTAACCATTTTTTTTTTTTTGTTTTTTTGCTTTTTTTGCACAGCATACACCTCCAAACACCCGAGCAACGCCGGGCACCCCTGCAAGTAGTAATATAATTTCGTTTGCATTTGCATACTTACGTCCGCGCTCTGTCACGTCTGTACATTTTGTGTGTTCATATCTATCGATACAAAATGCTGCTGTTAATCACTATAAAAAGCTATCAAACCCACTACTCGTTATAAGAGGAATTTGCACTCCATAAATCATATAAAAAGAAACTCTATAATAGTTGTCTGTTTGCTTTTCTTTTCACAAGAGCAGATTAAAATAAAAAATCTATTTTAATGTAAAAAAAATGAAGATCCAAGTACTCCCAAACAGTCGACAAAACCAAAAACTGGCTGAATCGAGAAGAACTTCTCGGTTATTGATTAAGGATAAAAGATGAGGTCTATTACCAGAACAGATACTACACTGGTCCTAGCCAAAAATAATAAGAACAACGTCAGAGAGTTGGAATCAAAAAGCCAGGGCACAGAAGTATGTGCACTTTATCAAAAAATGCCTGATCAGCCCAGTTGGAATTTTCTCTTAAAAGCGCCCTCGTCGATTAGCAATAAACGAATTCCTTCTCAAAGAGAAAAAGTAAAATCTAGTATGGTAGTCCCTCTTGAGGTCAAAATAACATACTTCAACCCGACAGGTGCAAGGTCATCATCTACTCAAGTGATCCAAACTTTGATGGACGGATTGTCAAAGACGTATCCTCAACTTGATATAAACAAGGCTTACTCAGGCTCCACTAGATAAGTATTGTTTTTTGATTAATTGACAAATATTAAGATTGAAACTCACCTTGATAAATGTAAATTTATAGCACGAATGTTCCGGTATAAAATAACAAAAAAAACATACGCAAGCATAAAATAAACTACCTGGCTTTTTTTTATTTTAAGTTTATAAGTTTAGAAACATTAATATGAGGACAACTCAGTGTTGCTACCTTTGGGACCTATATTTCTACTGTGTTTCACTTTTTGTGAAGATGATATTGTCAAAACTTATTTTGCCTACGCTTTTTCATTGTCAAATTGTTTAGTGCATCTCTGTGTGAATTTGTGTAAAAGCCGTTAAACGCTACCAACTATAAAATTGGATGATGATCAAATATCTATGTAGGTGTGGGCGAGTGCATCTTAAAGAGACGACTTTATTTCAGCACGTGTAAGCAGTTATTTCCACGCAGTGCCTTCAGCTTGTGTGTGTGTTTGTGTGTGTGGGTGTGTGTGTGTGTGTGTGCGTGTGTGTACGTGTCTGTGTGATAGACGAGGTTTGATAGAAGTTAAGTACGCAGAGGACAGTGTTATTCTCAGCAGAATGTGTATATGTGTCTTTATATCCACTGTGTCCATAGCATTTGTGTACGTATGATGTGTGATTACAAAGAGGAAATACACACATTCTGTAAAATGTTAAAAACGATTGTTATCCTCGGTCCTCAAAATCAACAGAGATCGCAGACTTCTTGAAACATTGTTCCTGATGATTGCGGTGGAATGCTGGCTTTGTGCAATTCTAGGAGGTCCACATTTCTCTCTTTGGTTGGTTGTTTTTGTTTTACGGCATATCAACTTTTTTCAGGTTATTTAATGCCGAATCTAGTTATTTTGTGGAACGATTTTTAATGGAGTATATATATATACTAGCAAAGATACCCGTGCTTCGCACGGAGCTTTGTTGCGCACTCGGGTACCAAAATCTGTGGGCACCTTTCCAGTAAGTTGATGTTGTAAGAGCAACGATTGCATAAGGTGATTAACATTTTAACTACCTCTTGTAGTGACTGAAATTCAATCAGGAACTTCACAAAACATTTTCATCAAAAAGGAAGGTTACTTGATGTTACATAGTAAATTTTTCATTGAAGTCATTTTCAACTCTTGCTTAAATTTTATCTTGCACATTCAATACTAAAAACTTACCACAATCAGATCATGTCAGTTTTTCCTCATATCCATTTCTCGAACTTTTCACTTAAGAGCCTCAGGGTAAACTACATTTCTGCTGCTTTGATTTGGAGCCAGAATGCAGAGTTTTTCTGAACTTCCTGTCCGGCTGATGGAGACGTAGAACATACCGTGACTGAAGCAGTCTGATGTCAAGTCTACGCCAATGGTGTTAAATGTCTGACCTTGACTTTTGTTTATGCTCATTGCAAAACACACCTTCACAGGAAATTGGAGTCTCCGGAATTTAAATGGAAGTACTGAGTCCGATGGAACTAAGGGGATCCTTGGCAGTAGAACGGTTTCGCCTTTGTAGGGACCACAGGAAATGGTGGCCTCAAGTACATTGGTGTGCAATCTGGTGATAACACATCTGGTTCCGTTTGTTGTTTTTGGCGGTTCCAAGGATCGAAGAATCATGATTGGCGATCCAATTTTGAGATTTAAAATGTGTGGAGGCATTCCAGATATCTCCAAAGAGTTTAAAAACTCCACAGGGTAGTGAACAGCTTCATATTCATTAGTAGCTGAATCAACTGACTTGTATTGCTTTGTGTCTCCTGGAAATTCATCCATTATTGAATTGTTCAAATGATTCACATTGCTGTTTAATGGCGAAATAATAGCCCTCTCAGCAAGCCAATCCGGTGATTTTCCATTGTTTTGCAGGTCTGGGTACACTTTGTCTTTCAGTTGCTTCTGATTACCGACACATTTACCAAGCGCAGTTGGAATCTTAATTGTGTCAGGTGAAGAAGTGATAGGAAACTGACCATTACCGATTTGGAGAAGCAATTTTGAGAAGTCTGCTGCAGCTGTGTTATCAGAGATATAGGCTCTCATATTAGTAGTCAGTCTCTTCACTATAACGTGCCTCCAGAGATAGGATTGTTTCAAACTTGCATTGACAATGTTAGCCCTTGTGCCATTTTTAACCACTGGGAGGATTTGACGGAAATCACCGCAAAATAAGGTTGGAATGCCACCCATGGGATTCTTGTTTCCTGTGATGTCTTGCAGTGTTCGGTCAATTGCTTCATAAGCACTCTTGTGCGTCATTGGGGCTTCGTCTACAATGATTGCAGAGGTGTCTCTAATTACATTTGCCAAGGCTGAGTTACCAGTAATTTTGCAAACTGGCTGATCCATTCGATGAGTATCCAAGGGTACTTTAAAAGTGCTGTGAAGAGTGCGGCCACCTTGTAGTAGAGTAGCAGCAATGCCACTGAATGCTGTTGCAAGCACAATCTTTCTCATGGATCTAATCTTTGCAAGGATCAAATTGATTACAAAAGTCTTGCCCGTACCACCTGGAGCATCAAGAAACATCATGTTTTTGTTCATTTCACCTTGTGCTTCCAACATTGCCATGAATGAATTGTAAACTTCTCTTTGAGAATCGGTCAGTTTTTCTTGCATATTTTCTGCTTGTAGGGAAGTTCTTCAAGATTATAAGTAACTTCACGTTGATACTCTCTCGCGAGTCTTTCATCTCTCCCTTGCATTGGTGCAGGTAATCCATAGCTTGCCAATGGTTGACCGCACATAAGGAGAACTTTTTCTTCAATTAGACAAAGAGTTTTATTGTAGATGTCCTCATTAAAATCTGCTTCTGGATTGTTAACTTCTTGCCTGTATCTGTGAAGAATGTCTTCAGATATTACATCACGAAAAGCCATCCAGATCTCAAGAGGATTTCTTGGCTCACAGGCTGTTAAAATTATCACAAATAGGCTTCGCAAATTTGAAGGTGATTGAGTGGCACTTGCCTCTCCTACTGCTTGATGCAAGTGATGGTCATTTTCTAGAAGGCCTCGAGCAAGGCACGCTGCTCTGTATGTTTCAAACACCTGACCATTGTATGCTCGCAAATTTTGAAATGAAGTTGGACCAGCAACCTCATTGAGCAACAGGCGTAAGAAATAACACTCCCCTGCTTTTGGACTAATCGTGTAGATTCTCCCAATGCATGGTGCCTTCCATACATCATCATTTTCAGTACCTTCAACTTGTACCCCACGCATTCTTCTCATCCATTTCTTTGTCGATTTGTTCCAAGTGTAAAACTCAGGGACTTCTACGTATTTGAGACCCCTTGCAAAGTCATCCTCATGGCAGAGTTGAAAAAATGCTGTCAAAGTTGTGGCAGGCGGTGGACCTTGGGCTCGTTCCAGAGCAGTATCAGCTGAGAACATGACACGCTGCCCATTTTCAAGATGAACAGAAAGTTGTACAATTGGGGGGAAATGTTCATGGATGGGATGTTCCAATATCCTCCAGCCTGCCTCTGAACTGCCGACATACCTTGCATTCTGGAACTGCTGGATCTCATCCACAATGTGACTTTGTACTTGGCCTTGTTGGTTAGCTGCTCCATCAGTTCTTTGTAGTTCAAACACTGCTTGATCACATCCTTTATTCACGTATTTGAGGACATATTTGATGCTTTGGATCGAGCTGCAAATTTCTACGTTAATGTGAGCGTTGAACTGCTGAAGGAGGACCTTGTTGTACGGAACAATCCACTGGTTTGTTATTTCTTGATTAACATACCGACCATTTCTCTTCATCCTTATTGTACCAGTCTGGCCTCCATCTTCTGGTTTTCTTCGCCTGTACTTGGGGTAAGAGTCTTGGCCTTGCTTGGTACACTGAAGAAATTCTTTTGGGTATTTTTTGGAACATTTGTTGTCAATCATACATGGACAATTTGGATTAAATGGTCCACAAGGTCCATGCACCATATGTGCCATCACTTTAGCATGAAGATCAGGATCTTCCTCTTTGTCAGGGATCTCTGCATATCTGCAGAGATCCATTTTTTCTGGTAGAAGTTTGTCCTCTGGGGCCTGCCAGGTGAGGATGTGTGCATGCAGCAGTCCTCTTTTTTGATATTCAATACTGTACAGGAAAGCCCTCAACCTGCCAAATCCTCCCTTTTTAATAAATTCAAGTAACTTTTTTAGCTTCTGCCTGAAAACCCTGGCAACAATATCTGGACGATCCTGAGGGTCTTGCCCTTGAAGACAATTTTCTGTAATTTCTGTCCACTTTGGATTTGTTGTGAACGTGATGAAGAGGTCGGCTCGGCCCATTCGCCGAACATATGCCATGGCATCACTTTGACGCTCAAACATGTATCGAGGGCCTCCTGTATAAGTTGCCGGAAGTACAACTCGTTGACCAAACTGTTCTGGATTCCCATCTTCCCTAAGAATTGAATCTCTCAAGTTGCTATAATTGTCAGCTCTCAGGGTCTGTTGCTCACGCCTCAGGAACTGTAAACGTTCTGTTTCAATCTTGCAGTACACATCCACCAGCCATTGTTGAAATAGCCTTCGGTACCAGAGAAAATAGTTTCCAGGCCGAGTCATTAAATGGTACGAATAAAATTGCTGTTGGGTAACTTTTCGCCCATTGGATGCCTTCATGTAGATGTTGTAAGATGGAGAACCATAGGGGTACATTAACGGGTACATTAAAGTATCGTAGAGGGGATGTAGTTCGGAGATCCATTTTAATGTATCATTTCTAAAACGCAAGACAATATCCCGGTTAGCTGTTGGTTCATTCTCCATTAATATTCCAATCTCATACGTTGTTGTTGGAGCATTGAATCGCCGTGGATGCTCTTCTTGCGGCCTTAGGTCTTCCCTTATGACAACTTTATGTTCTACCAAGTGTTCTTCTTCAATCCTCTCCTTTGTTGTTTTCAGCTGACAAATAAAGCTGTTGTTCTCATGTAAAAATTCAGTCAGACTTTGGAGAATGTCTCTATTGAGTCTACTGTCACGTCCCCGATTATGTAGTTCCTCTTCCAGACTATCCAAGAAGTAGACTTGAATAAACTTTGCTGTTTCATCTTCAGGTGGTAAAAGACTCCCAATCTGGTGGCAAACCTGGCCTCGAATTCTAAAAGAAGGATTCCACCCATGTACTGCCGCAATTTTGTGACCAAATGATGTCATTGCAAAACAATTGTTATAACTGCGTAGATTTTGCAGAAAATCTTTAGAGATGGGACCATTGCCGGAGAGCAAATCTTGAAGCAACTGAGGCAGTGGTGGAAAGCTATCAAGCACAACTTTGCCAGAAGAACAACAACAACCAGGGGTTTCTCCTTTAAATTTTACAGCTGAGCAATGTTGACATACTTTGTCCATTTTTCCTATATCAGCTGGAGTGAGAGAGTCATTTTTGTTGTAGAGCAATCCTTTTCTATTGCAGTGTTCTATTTCATGGTGTCTCAAAGCAGTCATTCGTTGTCTAGCTGGCTCGTTTTCTGTCAATTGCTGGGGCAAAGTCATACTCTCTCTCCATGCAGCCTCTCGTTGTTGCCCTTGGTATAGGCGAAAGCTTCGTTGGGTTTCCGATTCATTTTGATGTCGTTGAGCCACTCTCAACTCACCTTGTGTACGTCTACTTACCTCATATAATTCATTCGATCGTAATATTGCTTCTCTTTCCAGTGCATATCTTTGCCTTTCTTGAATTTCATCTTGTGATGAATTTAACCGCCTTACAGCATGTCTAGTTCTGTCAGCTTCACGTTGGGTTTCTCTTTCCAAATCTGACAGTCTTGCTCTCCTTTCTCTTTGACGTATCCTATTAAGTTCTAGACGTCTTTCTCTATCTGAATTGTTTTCATTGGAGCGAATTGCAGCAACTCTTAGTCTATTAGCTTCCAATCTTTCCATTCTTTCTTCCTCACTTTCGTTTCTACTTCGTTTGGGTGGCATAATTTCGGTTTTAAACGGAATTGTTTAACGATATTAATGATTGTAAATTAATTAAGCGTAAAGGAAATGTATACTAACTGAAATGGACGAACTATAAATAATATTTCTGAATAGTACAATTATAAACAATTATATTGTACCTATTTACTATGCCTCCCCACGGGACAGAGTTAGACACCAGGGTCGTTTTTTAACGTGGAGAAAAGGTACAAAAATAAAAATTGTCTCAGTCGTGAAGGATTTCTCCTCCACCGAAAGAGAACAAGAAAATGAAGTGCAGCATCTGAAGAACAGATGGTATTTATTTGCTCCCCCACCGAGCAAATTAGGCACAAGGCCAATTTTTAATGTGAGGAGTGAAGGGAGGGGGAAGGGAAAAAGGGGACCAGCTCCCGATAGGTGGGAAATGGGAGCTGGTTAAAGGTCAGGCATGTGGGGTTGCCCCCACATCTGGTCTTTGCTAGTCATAGCTGAAGAACAGATGGTATTTATTTGCTCCCCCACTGAGCAAATTAGGCACAAGGCCGTTTTTAATGTGAGGTAAAAACCAGCTCCCCTAAAAGTAGGCAAAAAGGGGGCACTCTAGTTACCAAATAATTGTCCCAGTATAGAGGGTTTCCCCTCCATTGACTGGTACAAATTATCTTAAGTGCAGCATCTGAAGAACAGATACTACACTTTGATCTTGACCAAAAGGAATGAATAAAAGCGACCTACGTGTGACTCATTACTTCCGGGTGTAAACGTCACAGTCTAAAAGTAATAATTAAAAAAAAAAAGTAAATGTAAAATAAATGTAATACCAACTTAGGTTAACTAAGTAAACAGTACAATTAAAACAGTTCTATTAAAACAAATAATTACTAAGATCTAGGTAATTGTTAGTCTCATTGTTATGGTTTTAAAGAAAAAAATGTGTAAAAAAAAGTTCTGCTTTTGTGAGTACGTGTATTTCTTTTAAATTACATAACCTTTTTATTTTATTATTTATATCTCTTTTAAATTTATATATTTTGTTAGTAAACTGGAAGAAATTCAGTTGAATAAAACCTTGTTCGTGTTCTTTACGTTAAACTCATATTTTTATAAAAGGTTCATCCGGTTTAAAGAAAGCACTAAGTTTAAATAAGACTGGAAATAACTAATTCAATATATAAATAGAAAAATGAAATAAATATAAGCTTTAAGTCTTAAGATAGTAATAATCAAAATGTAATAAATTATTTGTAGTTCAAATCTATGATAAACAGGCTTTCGAAATAGGCTCGACCAGAAAGATTAAATTGGAACGAAATTATAATCTCCGTGCCATTTTCAAAACAACCCCACAAAAGTAACGATATCCTGCAGTTGGTTAAATGACAATGGTTGTAAGAAAAATGTAAAAGAAAATGCGCTTATCTGTTTATTTTGACCTGTTTTATTTAATTAAAAAAAATTGGCTATAACTGGAAGAGAGCGTTATGTTTTGGGGGTTGTTTAAAAAATAGAATGGAAATAAAGTTAGTTCCGTTTTAATTGTCTTTAATTGCGGCAAGCGCTAACAAAATCGAAAAATCACTGTTTACATTCGAAATGTTAACTTTTATAGGTTTACAGGTTTGCTGACAAGGCTGGGGGTGTTTAATACAATTATTTTACTAAATTGATTTTTTTCATTTAAAAATAAAATTATTTCTTTTTTAATAAAGTTTTATTTTAAAATATTTGTTTTTGTTTATTTATATAAAATTACGATAGTTGAATTGTATTCTTTCAATTATATTGGCAAATAAAATATAAAAGATTAAAACGGAACGAAATTGAAATTTCCATTACATTTTCAATACAATCCCAAAACATAAAGCTTTGCTCGCCAATGAATTGTTTTGATAATATACGTAAAGTGAAATAAATCGAATATAAAATTAAATGAAAATATATTAAATAATTAAATGTTAAATAGATTTTGTAAATAGTACAGTTGAAATGATTAGAATATTTCCAATATGTAATAAGGTCGAGGTAATTAGTTAAAGAGATTTAATATAATGTGATATGCAAATGAGCATAAGTCATTCGATATGGGGGTGGTTTGTAGACTAGTATATAAAGAAATTAGGCATATATTCTTATGTCTCCTATAACAGAAACATCCTAAAATGGGTTCTAATGTTTCTCTACCAGGAAAGATCTACCCTCTTACCTCCTTTATATTTCGTTGATGATGGAGAGCTGTACACACAGACAGAAACACACGAACCCTATTACTTTATAAAAATATAGATACTTATAAATAATATATTTGGCGAAACCGGAAGTGAAATATGTTTAAATTAAGGCTAGTCAATCGAGAAGAAGGGTTGACTTTCGAAAATATCGGCGAAAAAAAGCAACCTCTCCCTGTGGAAAAGTGCCCAGTCGAGGGTGGAGGAATTAATGTTTTAAGCCAATTTTTCGATATTTGTCGGTCGAGCTTCAAAACGATACCGGACTCGTGAAAATCCGTCGTATCTGTCAAAAGTTTTAGGCAGACTAATTGATTGCAACGTCTTGTAAACCGAGTGCCGCTCCCTCAGACACTTAAAGTCCATGAGCCCCCAAAATGACTCCCATCGCCACAGGACCATATTAATAGACAAATGCCTGAGGGAGTATCTATACACATATGATGTTACATAGTCTTAGCTTTGTACGACAGCTAGGTCTCTTGTCGGTTCAAAATGTTGAGATCCAGCAACAAGCAAGTGTAAGATAGCCAGCAACAAGTTAAATTGCAGACCAGCTTAATGCGGGTACTGGTCTCCCGCTTTATGGTTTTTTAAATCAGACATTTGCTTCTTCTAGAAAGGTTGCCTTCACCACAGCTTAAGGGAGTCCTTGCCACGCCAACACACACATACATACACACAAACACACACGGTGCTAGTTGGCGGTTGACCCCGAAAAAGGGTTCATTTGCCCTTTAGAAGGTCTTGTTTTTAATCCTTCAGGGAGATTAGCCCCCCTCCTCACCAAACAAGTCTGGTGAGGGAACCAGTTTAATCACCGGTGACCCGACCTTGAGGCAGGTAGGACTGGGTTATATGATACCAGTAGCATATGACATGACATGACTAAACTTTAGGCAGACATACATACATACATACATACATACATACATACATACATAATACATACATACATTTTAACAGACAGGTAAGATTTATATTCTAGATGTGAAGATTTTGAAGCATAAACTAATGAGATTATTCGAATAGGGTTGATATATCGTAAGACGAAACATCCCAAACCTTAGCAATTAGTAACAAACCTACCCTTTTCTATTAACTACGTTTCTCTATTTATCATAATCTAGTCGAATCCAGCCGCAGATAAGTGACTTACGCGGACAGCAAAACGCAAAATCAAATATTAAAATATGCCGCGAATATTATGTTTGGATCACGTGTCATTTCTAAATATTTTAACAGTATGTCTTGCTAATGTCGTGTTTACACTATTTTCGATATCAACTTTTTCATCGTTACATTTTTATAGCCTTCTTAGTCTTCTCTGATTTCTCCTTCAAAACTGTCTCATCGTTTCTGGTTCTTTCTAATAATAATAATAATAATAATAATAATAATAATAATAATAATAATAATCTCGATGTTTGACTTTATCTCATCAAAAATGCTTCTGAGCGAAGAGAGTGGCGACTTCTGCCTTAATTGTGATGGTCGCCATTTTTTTTCCTCTCATTTTTTCTTACGTTTTCACTTATTTCGACCAACTTTTCACCGTTGATTAGACGTGCCTTGTTTGTTGATTATACGAATTCGGAACAGAAGGGTCCTTATATCGTCTGTCTGACAGATGATCGACGGTTGGCACCAGGCATCTCGAGTCAAAACATGAAACCGTAGGAACTTATGTCATTTCTATTCGAGAGACACGCACTCGCACATAAACAGAGAAAAGTAGATTATTTAAAGAGAAAGAGGATTTCTCGATGGCAGTGTGATGTTTTTTTTTTTTGCCTTAGCGTTTGAAGCGGCTATCATTCAGAAGAACAACTATTTTTTTAAAACATCGGCTCTAGAAAAAACGCAAAAAATAACAAAGAAAGGAAAAAAAACCTAGTGAAATGAAAAGGAAATAAATACGAACGGAATAAACTAGTAGAAATAAAGAACAAATATCGAAACAGATTCTTACTCTAATGGAGATTATGAAACGTAACTAGTAATCTATAATATCAATCTCACCTGTCTGTTTAAATGAATTGTGTGTATGAATGTATGTATGCATGTATGTATGTTTGTATGTCTCGCAAAAACTTTCCACAGAGGCAAACGTTTTTCACGATATCAGTCTCATTTTGAAGCTCGCATCTTCGGACGAAAAATATCAAAAAATTAGGGAAAAAAATTCCTTCCTTCACCCTCAACTGGTCACTTTTCTACAGGGAAGGGTCGCTTTTTTTGCCGATATTTTCGAAAGTCATCGCCTCTTTTCGGTTGTCTAGCCTTAATTTAAACCTATGTCACTTCCGGTTTGGCGATGGACGCTACAGCTAACGCGTCACGTAACTTTTTCTCCTTCGCGGTACGGGTTCGAGCCTGCCTTCCTTCTACTACTGTTTTTCTCAACACACACCTCCAAACACCCGGGCAACGGCGGCCACCCAGGAAGAGAGTGTAAAATAATTCAGAACATTCTATCTATCTATCTATCTATATCTGTCTATCTATCTATCTACTATTACATACAAAGAACATTGTCAGTGTGTGATTTTTCCCTATGGACTCGGAAATGTCTGGGCTGATATTTTTTTTAATTTCACACGAAGATACGTGATGTGGCTGGGGCTGTTCTTACATAGGATTTGTATCGGAATGCGTCCGATGAGTCTCGAAAAGCACTAATCGAAAAATTCCAATTGAATGAGGAATTCTGGTTTTGATTTAAGTTAACACTTTTATACAATCTAACATGACAAGTGCATTTGAGACGTTTTATCACTGCACAAGCAGAAATAAGCCCGCCGTATAAAATTAACAGTAGGTCCTTTTTATAATTATTATTATATTATACAGGGGCGCGTTCGAAATGAATGTTTCTGTTTAGAGAACAATTGGACCATGATACTTGAATTTTGCATTTTAAACTTTAAGTGAAGCTTATATTTACAATTCTATAAAATCAACAGTAGATTTTCTACACTGTAATGAAAGCTACACTGTACAGGGCGGAACGATAAATTTGTCGCCCTAAAGAAAACAACACTACAGCTTTATTTTAAATCTTTTATTGAAGAAATTAAAAGTAAGTTGATTATGTGATAGAGCTGGCATCTATTAAATGTATCCGCCTTCAGCCTAAATCACCGCGTCCGCAACTGGGAACACGCCATGTCATGTTGGTGACCTTCTCTACGTATGAGAAAATGAATAGCCCAACCGGTTCAAGTTGGGGAATGAAGCGGGGGGTCAGTGAGAGAAGGGTACAAAGTCGTAGCACTCTTTCTGAAGCTAAGCATGGGTCTCTGGCAGACCATGGGTTCTGTTGCCACACTCAAGGTCTGCTAGCGGCCAACTGATTGCGCTAAGGATTACCACGCTCTTCAGCACATCGAGGTGCACTTTGGTATTGACTTTCAAGCCGACGACGATGTGAGGCGACATAATTGTGGCCCTCACTTGAGACCACAACAAACACCATAACCATAGCTGGAAACTTTATTGAGCTGTGCCCTCAAGCGTTGAACCGCCCGGATTTGCATTTTAAGGGTACCGGCAATGGTTCGGTTGTCATAACTTGGATCGGTGAAGAGCATGAGTTGTACAACGGCACATCTCCGATCTATTTCGTTGAACACTGTATCCTTGTCAGACATGATAGAAGGCTCCTATCGCTCTTAGGATTTGTACACAACTGACCAACTAGTAGATGATCTGAAACAAAAAAAGAACTCAGGTTTCATAAAACGGAAATGGAATCATGTCGTCTCTTCTGGATCGATAATTTATCGTTTCACCCTGTATTGTGGACTAAGTCACTTCGGGGAGGCATTTTAAGTTTCATCACGGTACATTGCGGATTTGATTTAAATAATGAGCGATTTCACCGATTTCAATGACATAGAAAGTATTGGGAGGTGGAACAATTGTTGATCCTCATTCAATCCCGACAACATCGGGTCTCCCTGCTATACTGTATCTAATATGAATAACTATCAATTGTTTTTCATTTATCAGTTCAAGTTTAATATCAAAACGAATCACTGTTATTTTAATCAATAATACAAACTAATACTTGAAATACTGTATATAAAGTATAGACTATTGATTCAAGGAAGATTTTTTGAATATCCTACAATGCATAACTATTTTCAATCGTTTATAATAAATAAATATTGGTCTTACTGATTTGTAATGTTATTATCCTATTTTTCCTATATATCTGCAATAGTGTCGTCGATATTAATAGTAATCAAATAAAGTGACTGAAAGTATGAATTACGAAAATCTTTCCTAAAATATGCTCATTAATTATCAAGGGTGAAAAATTTTATGAAATGAATATGTTAGCTAGAAAGATATACCGATGGTGTATAGAGTTCAAAAATAAACAGGGGGAGAACAGCTATTTCTTTCTTTCTTTCTCTCTCTCTCTTTCTCTCTCTCTCTCTCTCTATCTCTCTCTCTCTCTCTCTCTGAATGTGAGTGAGCTGTTTTAAACTCGAAAAAGAAATATAACGTCATCTTCACTTCATCTGTTCCTTCTTCCTCTCATTTATTCACTCTTTCTCTCCTCCCCCTTTCTCTTTCTCTCGTCCATTTTTACCATTTGCTTGCCCTAGCAGCACGTAATTGCTTCTTTTATTGTTTCTGAAAGAGCCTACATGTACACACATAACAGATACTTTCGCTCAAGTGTTTTTTTCCTTTGTTTTTGTTTCAAAGACCAAAAGATCTGCATAAAAATTACGAAAATGTGAAAATTATCTATTCATATGAAAACTGTGAATGTTTTTCTCTTCTATTTACAAGGAACTTATGAATGAAATGTTTATTATTAAAAGCCGTAGTTTCAAATCTCTAAATTTGCAAAGCCTACTAGCGAGACGTAAGTATAATTACAGGTTCATAGCTGAAGAAAATGACATTTAGTGCCCAATTCTTTTTACCAAGGCTACGATATCATTATTCAAATCCATTAGGTCTTATTTAGCAGTTTGATTCATTGTCAGCGTTTCATTAAAGATCGAACTCTTGCTGCTCTCGCTAGACCTATTTTCCCAGTGCTCTGTACAACACCTGATCTGCAAAACCTTAAATAACCAAATTTTTATCGGATCGTCGTAAAAACGTAATCAAGTCTGTTGAAATTTCTCGGACAGATTTTGGAACTACATCTCTTTCTCTTTGTTGACTAAGTTGATTGACTTCTACCATAATAAGACACCATATTTTGTGGTGTCTTATTATGGTAGGAGTCAATCAGCGTAGTCAACAAAAAGAAAGGGATACAGAAATAGACGAGAACATTGGCAAAAAGTACTTGAGAACAGCAAGAAACTGTTACAAAGCTATACAGTAGACGTTTAATTATGAGAATAAACACCTGGGCAGTATCGCTAATAACGTACATTCATGATCTGGATCAAGGAGGAACTGATCAGAGAACTAGGAAACTAATGACAATGCACAATGCATTACACCCAAAAGACGATACCGAGCGACGCCATGTGAAAAGGGAATTAAGGGGAAGAAAACTAGTCAACGTAGAAGACTGTGTAGAAAGCACAAGCAAGACTTAGAAAAAGATAGAAACCAGAAAACAGAAAGATTGATCATCACAGCATGAGACACCGCAAGAAAGAAGAATAGACGAAATGATGAAACAAAAAAATAAAAAGAATAAAAGAAAAGTGGGAAGTGAAAGCACTACATGGACGATTCATAAGAATGGCAGAAGAAGAGAATCACGTAAGCACCTGGACATGCTAAAGAAAGGACACATTAACAGAAAGACAAAATTTCTACCGACACAGAACAACGCGATTAGAACGAACTACATTAAAGCGAAGATAGATAAAGCACAGAAAAACAGTAAATGTATACTTTGTTGACAAAAAGACGAAACTATACACCGCATAATAAGCGACTAAAGCAACTTAATCCAAAAGGAATATAAAGACAGGCACCACCGCAGAGAGAAGAGCACAGAAAAACGAAACAAATATGCGGAACTTGCCAGAGAACTAATAGGAACACGAAGAAAATCAATATAATACCAATAATTGTAGAAGCATTAGGTACAGTTCTAAAGAACTTGGAGACAAAACTAGGAGAAATTGAAATCAACGGAAACGCTCAGACTATGAAATGGACAATAATGCTGAAAACTTCTGAAATCTTGAAGAAAACCCTCGAATGCGGAATTAATCTTCAAGAATGGCAATCGCTAGCCGGACATATAGAAAATGCACAAAATGTAAACAAAAATAAATTCTAATACTACTACCTCCCCTTCCCATCTCCTTCCAATTTCGATCTCTCGCCCCTCTGCATCTCCTTCTCTATAACATCCTTTCTTTTCCCTCCTTCTCCACCCACCCATATTGCTCCCATTCCCTTACTACCCCACCAAAAAAAAAAATTAGTGCCGGCATCGCTTGACAATAGTCCAAACAGCCGAAGAATCAAGGAATATGGAAAGACCGAAGAGTGAAAACACTTATTAGACTTCCACCGAATAGGTGCGGAGGTGACTGAGATGTTAGGGAAGCTTATTGCAACCTAAATTCTAGTGAAGACCAATGGTCATTGCCAGCGAGAAATCATCGGCAAGCAACTATAAGAATTATACTAGTTTATTTATTTGCTTTTTTTATTATTATTATTATTATTATTATTATTATTATTATTATTATTATTATTAACAATTTTGTTATTGTTGGTGTTATTATTTATTTATTGTGTTGTTGTCTTTGCGTGAGATTTACTTTATGTATATATACGTCTGCTATTTCACTCCAACAGCTTAATAAATTTTTAGGTGTTTTTAAAATTAGGATAGTTAATATCTCATTTAAACATCGTCTACACGGGGATTGTTTCTACATATGCTGGTTTGCCGTACAATTTTTTAAGTCGGCTATCAGTTAACGCCCACTTTCCTTAAGCTCCAAATCTAGAATCTAGACAGAGAGACGAAACAGTGACCAACATAATAGGTGGATGCGGCAAACTAGTAAAAACAATACAAGTACGGACACGACTGCGTGGGGAAAGTGAGGCACTCGTAACTATGCAAATACCTGCATGAATGCAGATGACAGGTAAAGACACAAACAGGAGACAATACTGCAAAAATGAAAACCAGGAAATTTCTTTGGGACATGGCGGTACAAACAGATAAACTTACCCAAGCAATGGGCCTAGATGTCATAATGATTAACAAGAAATTAACAAGAAAAGTAACTACGAAATTGTAGAATTTTGCATTTCCAGCGGACCACTGGATGAAGATAAAAAAACGACAAACCGAAGCAAATAGAACTTGCCAGAGAACTGAAAAATGAGAATATTGAACATGCAGAAAGTCAATATAATATCAAAAATCAGAGGAGCACTCGGAACAGTACTGTTAAAACTATTTAAAAAAAGAAAAGAAAGACTATTGAGACTATCCAACGGATAACAATTAAATTTTTAAGAAAAATCCTTGAATGCAGAAATCAAGGCACATAAATTACGAGCACTACCGAGCTACTTGGAAATTGCAACAGAAATAAGACAAAAAGCGGAAGGAGCATCACATAAAAACAAGGAGACTGAAAATGCTAATAATTTTATTAAATCTGCCTTTCTTTTCTTCCTACCTCACCATCCTAAAAAAAGGAATCAACCTCGGTTTATACTCATAAAATAATTGAAAACGGTCGAGAGAGTTGGAAATACCGAAGAAGGAGAAAACCAACCAAACTTTTACTGGAAGAGTGGGAAAAGTATTGAGCCTTGCAAAGACGTATTGCCAAAGGAATAGTTTGTGATAGTTATTAAAGGGATGGAGAGTACTAGAAATCTGGAAGACTTGTTTCTGTCCAAACTCTAAGGAATATCACCAGTTATTCACAGTGATCATTTTTGATTACTGCCTTGTAGAACTCTTAGTGAATAATAATAGTAATAATTTAACAAGCAGTGTTTATAAAATTATTTTTACGCTATTTCATATTGTCAAATAGGCATGAATTGAAAAGAGTGGTTATTAGCTAATCCTTCATATATTGCCGTTATAGTAATGACATGCACGAACTGGGTACATGATTCGAGCTCACTCATACACTTGATAAAGCCATGAATCTATACAACCTCCGTTCAGCGATGGGTTAAATGATAGCGTAGATTTGTTCGTGCAGCAGTCTACAAAAAGTGAAATTTCGAAATAACAGCAGTCCTTCTTTGCTTATGTTAGCAATGTTTCTGAATCATTCCGGAGACGCGGTTGAAAATTGCACAAATTAAAGCAATTTTGAAATCGATCTTTCATTGAATATACGAGGGTCGTTCCAAAAGTAATGCAGCCTATTTACTAACAAAAGAACGTTGAAGCGCTACGAAAACAGAAATTGTACCATTAAAACGAGTGACCATTTGTGCTTCGGAATTTATTTTTCTACATAGTAACTACCATTCTCAATGCAGTTTTGCCAGCGATGGGGTGGTGGCTGTTCATGGGCGCCCAAAGCACGCTTTATCGCTCAAGTCTCTTTCGTCACTCCAAAATCGACGAACCCATCTCCTAACTTTGTTTAAATCAACTGTATCGTCTTCGTACACATCCAACAAGGAATTTTTCTTTAAATTGTTACTCCTTAGATTTTGCCTTGTTTTCGGTGTTTGAATAAAAAATTAGTAAGTATAAATTAAAAGATAGTGATAGACACAAAAATAAAAGCAAAAGACACCGATAAATCACACTTACTTATCCACCTGTAAACTCCCCAACAGTCAATATATAATTTAATCTAGCTTTGAGTTCTTGATCTACGTTTCTCCTTTATCCTTTGAAGTAATTTACCTAAACTTATACTTATATATCTTTTTGCTTTGCTTTCTATCACTTTATTATACTACCTATTTACATGTAATGATGATAATGCAAGGCTTTTTTTAACACAATCATTGCAACAGTTGTATTCTATTCATTTCTCACTCATACATAGGACGTTTTAGTTTTGTTTTGTACCTTCGATATTTTTGTCTTGTTTTGTTTTAATTCGTGGCTTTGTGTTTTATTTATGCACTTTTATGTTATATAATACTTTTATATAATATACTATTATCAGATGAAATTTTTAATTCCATTATCCAGGTTTACTCATCACTACTTGAATTCAATACTTAATTGTAAAAGAATATTTTATATATTTTTATCATTATTTTAATATTTTATTTTTAATTTTACTTTTCGTCATTTGATCTCTGACTTATCGTATTTATAACTTTATCAATTGTTTTCCTCTTAACGCTTATAATTTTGAAAAGGACTTTTTTATTAAAAAATATTTTTCTATTTTAATACGTGTGTATATATGTGTATCTGTCTTCGTTTAATAGCATAGTTATGTTCTTTTATGTGTATGTATATTTGCATATACGCACGTTTAAATTCGTTTGTTCCTGTCTATGTTTGTATTTATATAGTCATTCTGTACACATATATATATATATGCACGTGTATTTATGTAGTTTATATATTTATATATATATATATATGTGTGTGTGTGTGTGTGTTTATTGTATGCGTTTGTGTTGATGTGTACATCCATTTGTGTGAATTTATGCAGATGTATATATAAACTATTATGTCTATTTTGTTCTAGTCTTTCTACAGACTGGCTAAGTAATCGCCATATAATTCTGCCTGAATGAGACTAAGAAACAAAAAATACCAGTACAAAATATTCGAAAATGTTTCACGTGCACAGTGTGACGCAGTTCTATTTCAGAGAAACGGAAAAAGACGTTGCAAATTCAAAAAGGAGGGGTGAGGGCTGGCGCTGTTAAAGAGAATAGAAATAACATAGCGCCATTAATAAGTAAACTTTTATTAAAAGAAAATTATTTAACTGTAGACACAGGTTAACTTTCTCACACCATTCAAACATCCCCTGTAATAATTAACACATAATCTCAATTAATAGATTATATAAAAAACACTCATTTCATTTCTTTTACAAACCTATATTTGAATTTCAACAGATATATCTTTTTTCCAATAAGAATATTAACTGCGTTTCATAGTTTTAAAATTACATTAACGACTATATGACGTCACTAAAATTTCCTTCTCTTTAACAGCGCCCTCCTTTTTGAATTTCCAACGTCTTTTTTCCGTTTCTCTGAAATAGAACTGCGTCACACTGTGCACGTGAAACATTTTCAAATATTTTGTACTGGTATTTTTTGTTTCTTAATCTCATTCATCCAGAGGAAGTCTCGAAATAAAGACGAAACGTTGATGAACACATAATACGTTTTGTTCTTTTTTATTCTCTCTCTGTCTCTCTCTCTCTCTCTCTATATATATATATATATATATATATATATGTAAGGGAGATTTACCATATCAATGAGTACACACATATGTGCATAGAAAAAGAAGCGGATATTAAATAATATGATTGTAAACACTTCAGGAAAAACGTGTTGCTTTAAGAACGGTGAAAACAAGGTATCCAGAAAATGAAACCATGTTTAAGAGTCGGTGAAAGTACGGATTCTGAATCAATTCGGAAGCTCTCAAATCCCAAGTAACAAATCTCGAAAATCGAATAAGCAGCGTCTCAGCTAAAGGATAACCTAAGTTCCAACATAAACCTCGTACATTTTCCCCGCTTGAACAGTCGACTGAGAAAGATAGTGTATTGGAGATCCTCGAGCTGGACTTCTTTAACATAACATAAGCTAAACTTCTTAGAATATCCGTAGGTGTCTCGAAGATCAACAATATCAGAAGAATTACGGAAAGAGACAGGGTAAATAGGAATCGAAGATTTCACAAATACGTTTCAGAAAACACATTTTCCATATTATTTTCAGGCTGGTATTTTGTTTTTACTTTCACAATGTGAATATTTTACCGATTAAAATACCAGCCACAAATTTTTAGGCAATTAGCTGACATAGCATTTCACGCCCGATTTCGATTAGTGCTCCTCGTTATTTGAGTTGATTAAAATTATTTAGTAACTCTGCTATTACTCCAACTCCTTGGTATAATATGTTTATAACTGAAAGTACAATATACACAACCTCACTTTTTAATCAGGAAAGGTTTTATTGGCATAAAATTAAAGCTAAGCTAAGTAGCCGAACATAGCCGAAGGCGACACGAAGGCTCCGATTTCAATAGTTACTAAACTAACGTTTAGAGGCGCGAATCTGTCTAACATTATTTTACTTGCCCTTTATCCTCCTCTCATTTCCTTTCATAAATGGATTTAAAACAATACTTTTGTCAGTACTGTGTACCATTTTTACTAAATATACTTCATAATATTTTTTGTTCTACTCAGTGTTGCCAGGGAGCAATAAAATAGTCCTCATTCATGTTATTGTATTATATTTCCTAAATGGGTTGGGGGCGGTAACATATATGGTTCTATTTGGAGTTGTTCGGCATCAATCAATATAAATTACAATATAAATTTTTATCTCTTTTGACTATTTTCATTATCAACAATGTTTCTCTTCATTTTATATCAAAATAGGTGGGGGTAGGGAATTACTCGGAATCATGAAATGTATTGTTCTACTCAGTGTTCTCCAAAAGACATTAATATGTGATTATAGAATTACATTTAAAAATATTAACTCCAGTATCCGAGTTGGATTTTTTTTTCAGCACATTAAAACAAGAGAAAGAAAAATGTGTTGGGGGGGGGGGAGTAAAATAGATTATAAGAGAAGGTCAGGAAATGGAAGAAATGAAAAAAGGATAAAGATAGAGAGACGGTTGGAAAGAGAGGGAGATAAAATAAATTTTGATATCAAGAGATCGCAAGGAGGTTATAAACATTATTTAACTTCTATTCATCTTCATACTAGCGTGGGTGCCCTCCGTTGCCCGGGTTTTTGGAGGTGTGGAGCAAATAAAAAATGGCTGGCAGTAGGCAGGAAGGCTCGAACCCGTACCGCAAAGGAGGAAAAGGACATGAAAAAAACATGATATTTTGCTGTTGCGTCCATGGTTAAATGACATGGAAGTGACGAAGGTTAAAATTAAGGCTAGTCAATCGAAAAGAAATCAGTTTCTATTAACTTGTCTCCCCACGAAAATACATTTAAACACAAGGTCGTTTTTTTATGTGGAAAAAAAATCCCCTCCAGAAAGGTGCACTATAAACTGCATGAAGAATAAAAACAATTCCTCAATCTTGAAGATTACCTCCTTCACTGACTGAGAACAGATATTACACTTTTCTCCAAGCCAAATCCATAAAGTATTGTAGCTAAAAAAAAAATAATCTAGCAAAGAAAAAAATATGAAAAATAAAGCACTTAAAGTTGACTTCGGAAGTAATTACAGAGGGAAAATATTTGAAGAAATAAAAAAATATATTTCAACCATATTCGAGAAGTAAACAAGAAAACAAAGCAATCCAATTATTTTTCGAACAATTGAACTTCTTCGTTGTATACTTGATGTCGTTGACGACATTAAGTATAGGACGAAGAAAGGGTGCGATTATATACAGAATAATTGGAATGTTAACGTCACTTTACAACGTGACAGAAGAAAACACAATTGAAATAACAAAGTTTACAATAGTGTCCATAATTACTGGAGTGCATGGGATGGTCGTGAAGTGCATTTAACAAAAAGATTTTAAAAAACGGCAGTATCATGGAAACAAAACAGATACAATACATTGCCTCCTTAATTGAACAGTGAAATATGTCATCTAAATATTAATTTACTTGTCCGTACGTCCAGTGTCACCATCATCATCGCAAACATCGTTTAATGAGGAGCGAATTACCTCCCTTTATGGTCGCTCTTTATCAGTTAAAAAGCATTAAACCCATTCTCTCTACAAAAATTTCCCCCCAAAGAAAAACATGACTGTCTGTTTACGATTTAAAATTGGCTATTTTATTTCATAGTTTATAATTTAAAAACCTTATGTTGAGAGAAGACGGAGGTTTTATATTTGTTTAAAATTTAAAAAGGTGTGCAACTGAGTTGGCCTCTTTTCCTTTATAATTTATATAAAAAAATTATTCAGAAAAAAAAACACTGTGTTGTGTGTTCAATTTTCCTTTTTTTTTTTTAATCAGTTCCGTTTAGCTTTTTTTTTTAATTCGTCGTTGTAATTTGCTTTATTTGAATTTTTATTCATTTCATTTATAATGTTTTTTAAAAAAATTTCAACTACCTATGAATTTACACGGGTCCTGCTAGTATGAGTTAATATAATATAGTAATATGAAACGAGCATTAAAATATGGGAATAACTTCGTTTCGATTTCAAATATAGAAATAAAGACATACTTTCAGTTTGAGACACACACGCGCGTGCGCGCACACACGCGCACACACACACGCACACACACACACGCACACACACACACATATATATATTAGTGATGGGACGATTCCAATATTTTCCCGATTCCGATACACTTACTGATTCCGCACTAAATTCTTGATTCCAATACAACTACTGATTCTGATTCTTTATAAATTTCTATATATGTAACTACAAAGTTGTTATTTTTTCCGATTCCTGCAGAAAAACAAAAAAAAAAAAAAAGTTAAATGTGCATATATTTTCTAAAAGGTAAAAACACCTGCGTGTGATGATCTAAAGATGTTAGTTTCGCTGGTAGTTTAAAGTCAATGAATATTTATTATTTTATTATTGCTACGAGCAATGGAAGGCTTTGTTTGAAACGAAATCAAATAAAAAAAAGATACTTAAAGGAATCGTTTTAGGCATCGGAAAATAGGTACAAATTTTCCTGATTCCGATACCGATTTCGATACTCCGAAAAGTTCCAATTTTTCCTATTCACGATTCTGATTCGGATTAATTGTCCCAAAACTAATAAAAAATAATATATATAATTCTAATTAAATAATAATAATTATTTTTTTAACTACAGACAGGAATATATATATACATATATATATATATATACATATATATATATATAATTATGCTTTCATACTTATATAGACTCGTGTTTTATGCTTACGTAGTCATCAGTGTAGGCTGACAATTGCTACCAGTCAAAAGATTTGAACACAGTTACGAAGCCGCCTTTAAATCCCATTTGCTAAGTCGGACATATATATATGCACGTGTATTTATGGCCACCAGACATTGTCATGAGAATGAAGGGAATTGAGAACTAAAAAACACTCTAGTCGGACAATCCAGAGTGTTCGAACGACTAAAGTTGTAAACGTTGTAAAAGCGCTAGTTGATGGCCTCTTTGTTCATACTTCTCAGATTGTGCTTATTCTTAAGTATCCCCAAAAGGGAGCTAGACAGTTATACGGTTGAGAAGAAAGCTCTTGCAGAATTTTTAATGCTGATTTCAAAAGATGTACTTTCAAATAAGTTTTTGTAATAATACCATTACTTTATTTATAATTTAAAAGAGCGTTCTTTGCTCTATCTAATCGTTTAAATTACAATCGTTTTAAACAATCATGTCTTTTTTTTTTTTAGAAGATTAAATACAGGATAAAAGAAAGCAAATTCGCACACTTTTCTTTTTTCAATTCAAGCTAGGCCGAAAAGCTGCTGAAACAGCTTGTAATATCAACGAAGCGTTTGGCGCAATAACCACTACTGAACGCACTGCACAATGGTGGTTTAAGAAATTTCCTGGAGGCGACGAGAGTCTTGTAGATGATGAGCGTAGTGGTCGGCTATCGGATTTGTCGAAGCCAATCCACGCACAACTATTCAAGAACTTGCTTCTAAGTTACATTTAACATATGCGACGATTTACAACCACTCGAGAAAGATTCAAAAGACAACAAATTTAATAAATGGATGATTTACTAATTGAACGATAACCAAAAGAAACGCCGTTATGAAGTGTCATCTTCCCTTCTTTTATGCAACAAGAACGACCCATTTCTCAACCGGGTTGTGACTTGCGATGTAAAGTGGGTTCTTTACAACCGGCGACGATTAGCTAGGTTCTTAGACCCGACGAAGACCCACGACACTTCCCGAATCCAGAGTTGCACCAAAAGAAGGTCATGCTGACTTCTTATGTTTGATCAATTACAGCTTGTTGGATGCAGGCGAAACCATTACATGGAGAAGTACTGTCAACAAATGAATGAAATGCATCAGAAACTTCGACAACAACAACAACAACAACAACAACAACCAGCATTAGTCAACAAAAAAGGTTCAATTCTCCTCGACAATGCCCGACCGCCCGTTGAAGAAGTTATCTGTAGAAGTTTAACGAATTTGGCGACGAAACTCTGCCTCATCTCCCATACTCAGTAGACTTCTAACCTACCGACTACCACATTTTCAAATATATCAACAACTTTCTTCGAGAAAAATGCTTTAAAAACCCAAGCGATATAAAAAAAAAAAAAGCCTTTACTGACTCCATCGCCACCAGAACGCAAAGTTACTAGCATAAACACAATTTTTTTGCGTCGAAAAATAAATTTTTGTTTGAGCCAAGATGTGTTCATCTGAATGTAAAAGTTAAAAATCGCAAGAATTTTCTTGTTAACCTAATACAATTTAATAACAATTATTCTTTTATACGCACAGATAGAAGTGTTTCATGCTTACGCAATCATCAGTGTAGGATGACAATAAACATTTAGAATGTTTGAAAATGTTGGTTTTGAGTACATTTCATCCATTCTAATCATTTTACGTGATCTTAAGAGTGATTAGGTTTATTATTTGGGAGATCATTTATTTATTGGCATTGGAACCTATTGTATTTTGTTTAAGTTGGGCACTTCTGAGGAAGATAATTTCATTGTATTTTTATCAACAGATTGCAATATATAAAGTGTTTACAGCTTTCGTCAAAGATTTTAAAGTAAAATCTGTACATGTTGGTATGTACACCTCCAGAAAACGACGGGTTCGACCATATTAATTCTTGTGTATAAATATTACTACGTTAATTATCAGCACTAAATTGTTTGTTATAATTTAGTGTTATAGGTTATTTCTATGTATTTAGCAAATTTTATTATCTAGTTATTTTATTCATACTATTTCTTATTTGACATTATCCATGTTGTTTATTTATTTATATATTTATCTATTATCCTCATCTTTATAGTTGTTCACGACGTTTCGGTCAACTATTCTTTTGGTCTTCGTCATTATACAAGTTACTCATCTTAAAAGAATTCCAATAATTAAATAATATATACCATTCGGTACGGACCCGACAATGGACAGTTCAGATAATTAAAAACTTGGATTTATGAGACCAAAAATCAACCATGATCGCCGTGCAAATATTTCACATTCACCATTAAAACTTAATACTGTAGCGTCTTCTCGATATAAAATACGAATATTTCGTCTGCATTATATATATATATATATATATATATATGTATATATATATATATATATATATGCCCTGTTTGTCTCACTCTCGCAGTAACGTAATACGACGGAGGTAGTAGCAAATATTTCACTCATCTCTACTTTTACTCCTCCCACAAACCCCGAAATTGCCGGTTCTTTTATTCATAGTTATACTGCCATACACGATAGTGGTTATTACACTTGCAAAGTTCTTTACGACCTTAAAAGTTGTGCTAACATATAAAATAAGGATCGCTCCAGTTTACTCCATCGTTTACCAGTATGCCTGAATGGACAGAAGCCACCAATTGGACAAACACCTGAACGTTAGAATCAGTCGTTTTTGATTAAAAGATTAATATTTCTCAACATGACCAAAATGATTCTAGACTAGCGATTTCAAATGCGTTAACCAAAGCAAATTCTTTTCTTGTCATATCCTATTTTAACGTCCCGGGCTATCACTTTACTTTTTTCCAGTGCAAGACAAACTTTCATATTATTCATTCACGTTATGCATCAGAAAACCAGATACCGAATTAGTAACGCAAAATACTTTCGAACAACTTACAGTCACGTATTAAAAGTATAGAATAATAGAAAGGCAGCATTCGTCTTGTTGCTCATTGCTGTTGTTTTTATTAGAAAACTAGCAGTTCAGCCCGGCTTTTCTCGGGCCCTATGTATGTTCATAACTTTATGTGCATATGTATATGTATATTCAAATGTTTGACGCATGTCTATGTAGTCTGCACCTGATATTTCAAGTGTTTAGACCCAAAATTGGCGGAGAAGTTTGATAGAGTCTGCAAAGGACAACTCTTTCAACTTTGACCTTTTGGCAGCCAAATTTTCGCCCCAAAAATGATTAAAAAGCTTGCTGCATGTCTGAATACCCTTTATGTAAAATTTCAAATGTTTAGACCCAAAATTTGCTGAATAGTTTGCTAGAGACCGCAAAGGTTAAATCTTTTGAACTTTGATCGCTTGTCAGACAAAATTTCCATCAAAACACGATTAAAAAACGTGTCCTATATATGTGTACCATACATGTAAAATTTCACGTTCGTTAACCCAACACACGCAGAGGAGTTTGGTAGAGTTTTCAAAAGTAAAATCGTTGAACTTTGACCTGTTGATAGCCAAATTTCTAGGTGAAAACTGACTAAAACGATTTCCCCAAATCTCAACACCACTTGTGTTAAATCTCTTATCTGAAGACTGAAAATTGACGGAGTAGTTTGGTGGAGAAATGTCCACACACAGACAATTTCAGTTTTATAGACATATAGATTGTTATCAGCCATGTTTTCTAGTAATTTTATTTGCTCTAAAAGTATAATCTTTCCATTTCTTTCCGTTAAAAGAGAAATATATAAACACGATCACAAATTACAACGAAATTTGTAAATTATTGTTTACAAAAACTACAACGTAGTATTTCGGGGAAATTTTTCATAAAATCGGCGCGTATTATATTTGGCCAGCATCGTTTATTTTTTCTTTCCTATAAGGAAATAAATGTTCGCACAAATGAAAGATACGATTAAATAGATAGATATGTCTCTAGTTACTGCTACCTATCTGACCGAAACATGCTCATGACTGTTGCAACATGTAATATGTAAAAATAAATAATATATATATATATATATATATGTATATATATATATATATATATATATATATATATATATATAAGCCTGAAGAGTCCTAGAGTGGATGAAACGCGGAATACTCAGTGTACCTTAATCGCCATATATATTTTATAACTTACTAACTAGCTCTACCTACGTATTGAGCACTTTTGAAGTAAATACTTCAAGTTTACGCATAAATTTATACTTTCGTATATAAATTTATGTGAGTAAATGAAGTAGTTATGTATATATATATATATATATATATATATATATATATATATATATATATACATACATACATACATACATATCAGCAGCAGCCACGCAGTTTAATTATGAGAAGCGCTGGGCAGTCGATCTTCAATCCTGACTTAAGGTAGTTGCTGGTTTATCTGTAGTGATGATCTGTATTACAGCGAAACAAAACTGTATATTGATGATTACACACACACACACACACACACACACACACACACACATATATATATATATATATATATATATATATATATACTTCTTTGTATAAGTAACACAAAGCACTATGTACAAGATCTGAATATAAATAAGCAATCTAAGTTATATGTCTTTCTATCTATATAACAAAGAATCTCCATAGGCTCACACACACACACACAAATATATATATATATATATATATATATATATATATATATATATATATATATATATATGCTTCTTTGTTTATGTAAGACAAAGCAATAGGGTTTTAAAATAAGTAATGAGTCTGCAATGACAGTTATGTATTAGGGCCGCCTTTAAACTTGATGCCCGCTACTTACCATTCAAATTTTCAACATGTGCTTGTGAACGTCCTTGTCTGTCCACAAGAGCATAAAACCCGTTTCTTTTGTGGCCATTAAAGAACATAGTGAGGCAAAATTCTTCCCCGGCCATAATGTTTGGATTCGGTGGGATTGAGGAATTAGACTGTCCAATGGAACCTACCGCATTGCGATGGGGTGATGTCTATCGGGTGAGGGCGGCAGGAATTAAAAAAAAAGGTTTTATGGTTCGGCAAGAAGAAAGGAATAATACGTGGCTTGAGCGATGAGGAGAATTGGTTGAAATTGATGTGGAATTTTGATGAGGGTAAGGGAGAAACGAGAAATAGATAAAGAGATGAAGAAATAGAAGATGGAAAGGAGATAAAGAAGGAAAAGATTCAGAGTGGAAGAAAATGAAGAGAAAAGAAAAAAAAGATAAAAGTATTGCAGAAGAACAAAGCGAAAGAGGAACGCGGTTAATATAATATGGAGAACTTCATCAGAAAATGGCAATAAGAATTAGAGTAAAGAAAATTGAGAAGACAAAAAAAGTAGAAGAAAAAAGACGACGAAAACGAAGAATAGGGGAAATAAGAAGAAAAAGAGGGAAAATGGATGAATGAGGAAGAAACAGAAGACAAAAACGAAGAGGAAATTAAAAAAAGATGAAGAAGAAACACGAGAGGTGAAAAATTGTAAAGTTGAATAAATGGAAAGAAGATAAACGAAGAAAAAGTAGATAAATAAAAGAAAAGAAGGAAAGAAAAGAAGGAAAGAAAAGAAGAATTATATGAATAAAAATAAGAAGAATGGGGAGGAAGGAAAAGAGAAAAGGCAAGAGATGATGAAGGAGAATCTGACATGACAAAACATATGCGGTTTAAGGAAGTATCGTCAAGAAGACAGAAAATACAGCGAACACGAGAAAAGTTACAATAATTATTTTGATGAACATAATTTTTAAAATCGGTATTAAAGCTCTTGGAAGTATCGTTATAAATTTCAAAAACATTAAATAAACAGACAAAACTGTTTTCGGAACACGTTAAGATACAAATGATCCATTAAAAGTAGAATAAATCACCCAAATTTCTTTTTCCGTGTTTTTTTTTTTTGTTTTTTGTTTTTTGTTTTTGTTTTTGTTTTTTCTTTGTTTTTTTTTTTCTGAAATGTTCCAACTTTAAACAAATGCGAAGAAAAAAGCCAGAAATGAAAAAGAAATTCAAGTGATTTTTTTGTCTTCTTTTAATACAGTATGTGCATCTTACCGTGTTTCAAAAACAGTTTTGTCTGTTTATTCAAAGTTTTTTTTTTTAATAAATATAAAAGATACGTCATGAAATAAGTAAAATATTGAAAAGAAAAAACACTGACAATGAGAAAGCTGGTAGAAAAGAAAATAAAACCGAAGAAATATGATGGATTATATAAAGAGTAAAAGCGATTTGAATTAATACAACAATAATAGTTTTGAAAAGTTCAAAAGAAAGAAAAGAACAATTCTGAGTCTAAGAAATCTAATATATAAAACGCTATATGTGTGTCTGTCTGTCTGCATATTTTAAAAATCTATTTAATCCGACACTAAAAGTCACAGAGCGGCACTAGGGGCTTTAAATGTTTAGATTGTTTACGGGCCGTTCTTTTATGGGTCTTTAGCCAATTAAAATAGTTTTAAGAGGTCAATAAATGGTCAAAAATGAAAAAAATCGTTACACATTTTGTGCATTCATCATAGTTTATTTTTAATTTTTAGTCAATTATTGTCCGTGTCACGTTGGTACAGTGGTAACGTCACCAGCTTTGAATGCTATAGTTTCGTTTTCCATTCTAGCTGATGGTACCTAAACACTATTGTTTTTACTATTGAAATCACGATTCTATAATAATGCATAGGAAATCTGAACAAATTAAAATATCATATTTAAGCGTATTTTACGTCCGGGTAAAGCCGGGCGCCACCCCCATCCCCCGTTAGTAAACCTTAAATTAAAAGAAGAGCGGACAAGAGAAAAAGTGTACATTGTAAGATAGATAAAGACGAGAAAGAAAGGGTTGGAGGGGGGAGATACGGCATAAAAATAAATTTAAAAAAGATGGAAGTTAATATGAAGAAAGGATAAACAAAAAGACAAAGATGATGGGGAAAATAAATGGCAAAAAGTTACATAACGGTAAACATAAAACATTTCTCTTAAAAGAAGGTAAACAACCTTTTTATATAGGCATTACTACTTATCAAGGCCCAGATGCCACTCGAGAATAAGGGTTAAAGAGTGTACAGTAGTTACTTGGACAATATAGAAATAGTTAGTAATGGAAATTCGGTAAATCTGTTAATCTAAATGGAACGGCTCATCAAGAACTTGTTTACATTGGACTTGAAGTCAACCATATTGTAGTCAGCTGGAAAGCAGGAAAACGGAGGATAGTTCCACAAGCGTGAAGTTCTAAGAAAGAAACTTTTTTCGTGGAATCTACGTTTAGGTTAAGGCACAGATAAAGAGTGGAGGGGAATTATTGATTGTGTTTTCAGCTAGGCGAGTGTTTCTCGTGAAATTTTGGCGAGGAGGGACCATAGATTGGCGCTCAGACGAGCACTTGCCATGAAAATAACGATAACGCAGAGACAGATTCGCAACATCTCTTCTGTGAGAAAGAGATTGCAAGGAAGAGAAAAGGGCATCCCCTACGAGGCTACGAAGTCTATTTTGAACTATATCAAGACAGTATTCCATCTTTGGGCGTACCTGGCTCTTGTATGGGTAGAGAATTGCATCAGCAGTGAGATATCTACTGGATCGATAGAAGGGCCCCACCATTTTTCCAGTGACCTTGGCAACGGAGTTGATATATGTGTTCCATTTCAGATCAGGAGTAAAGGTCAAGCCCAGATGCTTGTCAAAACATGAAGCCTCCCCAAGAAGACAAAGATATTAAAGGAAAAAAGAATCAAAGAAGTATTAAACGAAAAGGATAAGGCGTAAAAGTGAAAGTTGGTTGGTTGTTTTTGTTTTACGGCATATCAACCCTTTTCGGGTTATTTAATGCCGAATCCAAAGATTCTAAAGAACATTTTTTTTAATAGAATATATGTGTTGTTTTCACGTCGGTTTCTATTTAACCCATAGTTGGGACCTCAACAGGTACTACCATTCCGGGTCAGAGTGGACCTGGGAGCAATGGTAATTAAAGGGTGGCTCCACACTCCCCAAAGCCCACAAGATACAAGATATAGTTTAAGGTCATATCCAGGACCCCCATTGAGGAACTTTTACCCTCTGCAGGGGGGGGGGGCAGTCCGTGTATTCTAATGCCCCACCGACAGAGCCAAATGTGAAAGTAAGATGGGTTATTGGGAAAAGGAAGGGGCATAGCGTAAAATAAAAAGAAAGCGTATTCAAGGGGGGGGGGGAATAGAGTAACGTGACGAAAAAAGGAATGAAGTATTTAAGAAAGGAAAGCGAGAAACATGGCATAAAAAAGACAGAATGAACTATTAAAGAAAGGAAAGAGTAAAAATATAGCGTAAAAAAGAAAGAGAGAGAACAGTGGCGTAAAATGCAAACACAGTTAGAATAAATACATAAACAAACAAAAAGATTGCGTAAAACAGACAAAAACCGCGTTGAAAAGTGAAAAACAAATAAAGGCTGATATAAAGGAATTAGAAAGAAAAGCGCCGAGATAAGTGCATAAACTAATGAAATGTCAGATGGTTTGGCGAGGCGCGGAAAATGAAAGATAACTTTTGAAGGGGAAGCGAAGAAAGCGGGAAAGAAAGAAGCGGGGAAGGCGAACGTAAGAAGAACAAACGCATAAAAACAGAATGTTTAAGCGAACAGAAGAGGAAAGGTAATTTTGAAAGGAATTGGAAACTTGAAAGGAAAAGAAAGTAGGAGGACAACAGCGATGTCGGTTGGAGGAATAAACATCAAAAGAACGATAACGAGAACAAAAAAGGCACAGAAAAAAGTCACAAAAAAATCATAGACTGGCTAAAACAAAAGGGAACAGGGTGGATCGAGGAGAGAGAGAGGAGGGGGAGAGAGAAGAAATATGAGGGAGCAGGATAGATGGGTGGGTGTGGGGGGCAGGAGAGAATTGATTTAGACTGATTAAATTTAACATGTTGATAAGAAAAATGTGAAAGTTCGGAAGAGAAAAATAGAAAAGGAAAAGTAACGAAAAAAAAAAGAAAGAAAAAACAAAGACGAATCGGGACATAGGAAGATAAAGTTGATATCGCGTGTAACCAAGATGGAATAAATAAACAAAAAGGAAACAAAACCTTTTAAAGTAAGGAAGAAATAAATAAAGTCGGACTGGTCGATGGAGATGTGTATTAAACACAACAGGAAAACGCCGGAGAAGAAAGGAATTCTTACATTATTCTTGTCGGTCGACATAAAGGGATAATTTACGAGGTTAACTGTTTATACTATGCACCGGTAGGAAGAGACGTTGTTCTCGTTATGACGAAATGGCCCGGTGTCACAGTGCGTGAGTGCGTCCATTCTCTTTCTCCTTCTTCTCTACAAAAGCCAGGTGGCCTTCTACGGGAGCAACGAGGTTTCGTGCTTTTTATCAGCATAAGCAAGATAGAGTCAAAGCCTGGTAAAACGGTGTAGAAAAAAATGGAGGAAGACGGACATTTCTTTTCTTTTCTTTTTCTTTTTTTTGCTTTAGGCCGTTTCCTAATTTAATTATCTTTATTTTTTTTACTCACGTTCACCCCCAACAAGTCATATTGCTACTTGGACGCAAGGGGCTACTATTTGGGACCATGCCTAGGAAGGATTAACAAGATATTGGTTTACATTACATTTAAACTTCTGTATATCAGTACAGTCAAGGAAGCAGGTAGCAGGAAGGGAATTCCAAAGTCTATCTGTTCGAGTGAAGAAATTATTAGAGTAGAAAGCTATTTTTACATAGGAGTCATCACTTATCAAGGCCCAGAGGCCACTCGAGCATAAGGGTTTCTTGCATTTAAGGACTTAAAAAATGCAGGGGTGTGATTTTGTTGCAATTTTGTCGGGGATATGTGCGTCGAGGGAGCATAAGTGCAACGAGTTCATTCAGAGCACATTCTATGAAAATACTTGTAAGACATGCACAAGGATTCAACCTTGCGGCGATGGGACAGGGGTTGGAGCTGAGTTGACAAACTTTTACGTTTTCTTCTTTGTTATATGTTGTTTTTTTTTGTTGTTGTTGTTTTCCTTTCTTTCGTTTTTTGGTTCATTCACTTTTTCTGTGTTCGTTTGTTTTATTCGTTTTATGTGGTCACTTTTGTAGCGTTTGTTTTCTTTCCTTTTTCGCCTCATTATTGCTTTCTTGCTTCAATCGTGTCTTCTTCTTTTTCGTCTTCTTCTTGTTGTAAGTGAAGTATATGTAAGATTTAACGAAATAGTACCAACAACCTGCAAGATGTACAATAGAAACACCTCTAAAGATTGGATGCTGAAGCATCGAACTGCTGAGCTATGAAACTATGTGTTCACATCCTTCAGCAAACATCTTAGAATCCGGTCACCGACGCTGTTCCCCTTTTTCATACTATTATTTTCACTCCTTCTTCACTTTGTTATCCTACTTCCCTCCCTTCTCCTCGTGTTACAACTATTACTCTTCCCACTCCTTCAATCTTCTTCAAACCAAAAACACATTAATTCATCTTTAACTGTACACTTTCTCTTATTATTTCGAACTATCCCTTAGCCAACATGTGTCCAGTTTTAATTAAATATATATTTAATTATTTATTTGCGAACTGTAATCCTCATCTTCATAGTTTGACGACGTTTTGGCCAACTATTCGTCCGGCCTTTGTCAGGTGGTTAACCGCTACGGGATAGGAATGCTGTGTCTCTTAACTGCATTCTCCGTAATTACTGCCTTCCATAGTTGTTGTTCTCTCACCAGTTTTGATCAACTAATCCTCTGGCTGACTTTGGATAGGATTGAAACCGCTATCTTCAGACAATGCTCACCTGGAATCGTAAAGATCCAACACCTCTATCCACTGCGCCACGGGTTTTTACGAAGGCCAGAGAAAGTTTACTAAAAGGTCGTGAAACAACAAATATAAAGACAAGGATAACAGTCCACAAATAAATAAATATAAAAATTACTCATCTCAAAGGATTTCAATAATAAAATGATTAATACATATCGTATAGATATTTAAAACGAATATTGACTGATCGCCGCTATAGACATGTTTCTCTATCCTTTGTTGGTCTTCATAGGTACATCCTCAATATTCTGCTAGTTGATTGACGTGGATTCTATGCAGTCTTTCCACTGTACTATATCATATATAAAGTAATATTGTTGATCATTTCATCCTTAGACTACTAGTAGGGACTACTGAAAATTGTCAATGTTGAATATAGATTTTGATGATGTGGACATTGTGGTAATTGTCTCCCTTGGACTGTATGAAAAGTTAGCTCCCTTGCTTTTTGCCTGTTTTTCAATGATATAAGCTTTTTTGGGAAGCTTACTGTTACCTTCCCTATGTTTATATATAACAGAATGATTACGTGTTACTCGTCCCCTCAAAATGTAAATAAAAGAAGGCGTGTCGTTCTTCTTGTCTATGTGTTAAAACTAAAAACATCTTTACGTGTTTAATGAGTTCTTTTATCAACGTCGATATAACTTCCAGTGTGAAATTTATTTTTTTATTCGATTCTTTGATTCTTTGATTCTGTAATAATTAACTATACTTAACCATTAAAGTTTTATTCATAACTAGCAGGGGTACCCGGCGTTGCTCGGATGTTTCGAGGTGTGTGCGGTTTTGAGTAAATCAAAACAAAAGAATAAAAAAAATCGTTGCCCGGGTGTTTGTTTCCGGGGTGGGGATTGTTTAATAAATAAAAAGTGATGTTAGGTAAGTAGGAAGGATCAAACCCGGAGTATTGGGGCGAAGTTGGAAAATTAAGTGTGAAAAAAAAAAAACATGCAATGTTAACAACTCGGCCACCAAGAAAATCCATTTTAGGTGTTTATGAAAAAAAAAAAAGACTACGGTAGGTCAGCGCGAATGTGAAAATATAATGTGAATTGTCCGGCATGCTAACCACTATGCCACGGAGCACTGCAACTGAGTTTAGTGATTTTAAGTAACTTAACATGAAAGAAGTGAACGGTTGTATTAAATTAAATTTTAATAGAAAAAGGTACACATTCTATAATGAAAAAGATTAGAAACTTCCCATAAGAATTTCCTATCAGAGTTTTAAAACATTGACCTGACAGGAATATGGGTGGAGTGTGGACAATACTTATGAGACTGCTATGCTGATAATTCACAGCAAAAAATAACTATAAATAATAGAAGGGAGAATTGGCTTTCCTATTTGTATAAAGCTCTTGGATACACAATGTTTGATGTTCTACCCTCTGGTGCTAATATATATAGATTGTGTGGGGAACCTACCCGTGAACATCCTACATAAAACTGTCCGTGACTAAAGCAAGAAGAAGCTAAGTTCAGACCAACCACTGCCAAGGTTTGTCCTTGCGACTTATTTATTGTCATGGCAAAACATAATTTTATTGGGAACTGAAGCCTTTTAAATGGAATTGTTGAATCTGATGGAATAATTGGTATTCAAGGAAGAAATGTCAATTCGCCTGTAGCTACACCAGTCAATATGACTGCTTCTATCACATGAGGTTGCATTCGTGTTACACATAATCTTGTTCCATTGCATAGTCGTGGAGCATCAAGGTTTCTGAGTAACACAATTGGACATCCAGATTTCAGTTTTAATTTGTGTGGTGGCATACCAGGTAATTGCAAGGAATTTAAAAATTCTGTAGGGTACTGTACAGCATGGTCATTATCTACTGTAGAATCTAGAGAAGTGTAAATTTGTTCCTCACCTGGAATTTCATCAAGCAGTTGATCATTGATGATGTGTACCATATCATTTTTTGGAGCTAAAATTGCTCTTTCTGTTAGCCATTGAGGATTAGTATAATTTGCAGCTATATTTGGGTAAACTTTGTTACAAAGTTCTGCGAGTGAGGAAACAATTGATCCAATACTTGAAGTAATTACAATTCTACCATGTTTGTTTGTTGGAATTTTGCCATCTCCAATTTGTAGAAGTATGGAAGCAAATTTAGCAGCCAATGGGCCACTATTAAGATGGACACGCATGTTTGTAGATAAGGTTACAGTCTTGATGTACTTCCACAAATATGACAATTTAATGCAAGCATCGAGCTCATCAGCAGGACTTCCACGTGGAACAATAGGCAGCGTTTGTCGGAAGTCACCAGATAATAAAAGTGTGATGCCACCCATGACAACATCACGTAACTTGAGATCACGCAATGTTTTATCTAGAGCTTCAAATGCTTTTTTATGTGCCATTGTACATTCATCCCATATGATCAAGGAACAATTCTGTAAAATTTTAGCTGAATCTGATCCTCGTTCTATATGGCAAATTGGAATAGAATCTTTTATTAATGATAATGGCACAATTTGAATGTGGAGTGAGCTGTTCTACCACCAGGAAGAAGGGTTGCTGCAATACCTGATGATGCCACAGCTACAGCTATTTTTCCTTCTGACCTTACTTTTGCAAGAATTAACTTGGTAACAAATGTCTTTCCTGTTCCTCCTGGTGCATCAAGAAATATAAGGCTACCTTGCTGATCTTTAACAGTATTAACTACAGTTCGAAAAACAGGAATTTGCTCACTATTTAGTTTTGCAATACCGTCCCGAACAATTGATGCTTGCTCATGTGGTTGATAGCTAATTTCACGTGTCCAAGCAGTAACAATAGGATGTGTATTAGATCTATCAGGTGAGGTAAGACCCAAATCTGTCAGTGTTTTACCATTCATCTTATATGTAATATCTTCAATATGAACCAGAGCAGTATTGAAGATTTTGTCTGTAAAAGTTATACCAGCCCCAGGATGTTGATTGCGTTCCCTAAGGAAATCTTCACTTAATGCTTCTTTGTGTGTATGCCAAAGTCGTGTTGGATAAGATACTGCACAGGTAGTTAACATGATAGCAAACAAATGTCTCAAATTATGTGCTAAGGCAGATGTAGATGCTTCCTGTAATGTAGCATCCCAGTGGTTATCATCATCAAGCAGTCCATGTGCAGCACATGCATCTCTGAATGTATTCATAATTTGACCATTAATATTTTTTAGATCATTAAAGTTCTGTGGACCTCTAACATGATGTAGAAGCAGTCTCAAACAGAAGCATTCAAAATGATTTGGATGCACGGTGTATACCCTGCCCAAAACTTCAGTTTTTTTTAACACACGGGTAGCCTTGAACTGACCTACCCTGTAAGCGTCGCTTGAATATTTTATTATGAGTGTCCCATGTATAATAAGCGGGAATTTCAGCATACAGAAGTGTACGTGCGAAAGCGTCTGTTTTACACAAATTGAAAAACGCTGTTAAAGTAGTTGGAGGTGGATGTGCAACTCTATCAGCTGCGTTATTTTCAGTGAAGTAAACCCGCTGTCCATTTTCTAGATGCACTGCGAGGTGAATAACTGTGGGATGATGCGCATGTATGTGGAAGTTAAGTATTCTCCAAATGGCTTCATTAGTGGAAATATAACGGCCGGTTTCATATCTCTTAACTTCATCATGAGCATTATTTTCCAATGTGAAGACAGCTTGATCACTGCCTTTATTTACATATTTACAAATGTACTTAATTGATTTTACACTATTACAATATTCGACATTGATATGTGCATTAAAAATCTTACAAAGGGGTTTATTGTATGGTGCAACCCATCGGTTGTCTACATGAAACGTTGCATTCCCAGGGAGGGTAACTGTTGTTTTAAAGCCTCCAGCATCAGTAGGCAATCGTCGATATAATGGGTAACAATTTTGATCTGACCGAGTTTCATTTAAAAATTTCTTTGGATATCTCTTAGAGCATTTTCCTTCTTTGAGACATGGTGCAGAGCTGTTTAATGTTCCACATGGTCCATGAATCATGTTGTGTCTAATGATATCATGTAAAACTGGATCTGTTACAGGATCAGGAATTTCTGCACTGATAACAGAGTCTATGTCAGAGGATCTCAATTTTTGCTGAAGCCAAACCAGACAATGAGCATGTGGCAATCCTCTTTTCTGCCACTCAACAGTGTACATATATGCTACAACCACTCCGAAAATGTTTCCTTTTGTAAGTAAATCCATAAGGACACGTAGCTTTAGATGAAAAACTCTTGCTATGAGGTCATGCCGATCATGTGGTTGTTGATATGGAAGGAGTTCATTCACAATCTCTGGCCATTTGGGATTGCAGGTAAAAGTTATAAATAAATCAGCAGTTCCATGTTTTCTCACAGAGACCAATGCATCTTGTGTGCGTTCATGCATATATCGTGGTCCCCCAGTAAATGTTGCTGGTAGTATGGTCAAACGGCCCACATTTTCAATGTTGCCGTCAATATTTACAGAATCTCTTAAGTGAATGTAATCAGCAACTCTTAGCTCCCTCTGATGAGTTTTAATGTAGATAAGCCTCTCATGCTCTATTTTAGCATACATGTCAACTATGTATTGTTAGAATAGGTTCCTACATTTAATCAGAATATTAAAACTGTCGTCACGGACCATAATTCGGAATGCGTAGAAAGCATTAGCTGATATTTTTTTCCTATTACTAACTCTTTATTTTGAGGATTTGTCTGCCATACAAAGAAATTATAACCTTCTTGACCTGTCCAATGAATGATTGGGTACTGTAAAGCATCATATGCCCAATGTGTTACAGCAATACGCTGTAGTTGATGGTTTCTGCGATGCAAGATGATATCTCGCTGATGAAATTCTTGACCGACTATTACAACAGCAACCTCAGGTGCATCTGGAACATTGAAACAACGTTTATGTTCTTGTCTTGGAGTTTTATCAGCATGTATAACTACTTTGAAATCATCACATGGAGCATGCTCCATAGCCATCTTGAAGTTTTTGATAAATTTATTTTCTCGGTGAAGCATATTTTGCAAATCAAGAACAATGTCAAACTTTGTTTTGGGAGCATAATTACATCTTGTCGTAGCTTCTTGCTGATCATCATCCATGAAATATATTTGAAGATACTGTGGATTTCCAGTATCAATGGGAAGCAAAGAACCAAGTCTATGAGAAATCTGCCCACAAACTTTAAATGTCGGCATGTAGGCTCCTTCACGTATTTGTTCAGCACCAAAGCTTGTCATACTGAAGCAGTTATTGTAACTCCGGATGTTGTTCAAGAAATGTGTTGAGTTAATTGAATTGTTATCAATAAGTGAGCGTAATGGTTCAGGGGGTATACCTAAATCTGGAAGAATAACTTTTCCACCAGAACAACAGATACCTGGTGATTCCCGATTCCATTTCTTTGCTTTGCATTGTCTGCAAGGTGTCCCATTACTCAATGTGCCAATTTGAACATCTGAGCGTAATTGATAAATACGTGTAGCCTCATATGTACGTCCTTCGTGCAACCAGAAAGATGATTTAGGAGCAGTTGTGCGTAATGTGTGTCTCTGCATTGCTTCTAATATAGCCTGTCTGTTTTGCGCAACCCTAAGTTCCACATATGTGTTTATATCCGTAGGTTGTGACTGGTCCGCCTCATATAAGTCTGGGTTAAAAGTAACTTGATGTGACCCATTGTCCTGATTTGCATTTTCGTTCAAGGAAGTACCAGAAGTGTCTTCCTGAGACTGTTCATAATGTTCCCATTGTCGACTTCTTTTTCTGGTTGCTGTTGTATTACGACTAAGGGAAGTCTTTTTTGGTGGCATATTTTATAAAAGATTGTAATGTGTAAAAAGTGAAAAATTGTTATATACTCAACTAATGAGCTCTATGGTCTTGATTTTTTACTTTTGATGTTTGATTGCCTTTTCAACTGAAAAAGAAGAAACTGACAGAATTAAGTTTATGTTTTTATTGCCCCCCCCCTCTTCTACCGACGAAAGAAATAAATTCAACGTTTCCATTAATGAACGAAATGTATGAGTCTACCACATTATGAATCGATGTAGATAATATATGAGGGGAGTAAAGTTTATGTAAATGCAAACATCGGACTGTATTTTGCAAACGAAATAAACGGGTAATGATGTATATTTATTTGTTATTTATTGCGGACAAAAAGTGGAAATAATCATAGTTTTTGTAGTGGTCAATTTTTGTGAAAAAAAACAAAAAAAACATTGCTGTGGATGTTTCCAATACCCCGGTTTTGGGGAAGTTATAATCGCCCCCCCCCCCCCCGGCAAACAGAAGGACCCAAATATGTAAACTGTTCCAAACTGGGCGGGAAGAAATGAGGGACTTAGTTGTGCAAGCCGATTTATCCTAAATATTTTGTAGGTTTCCTATGAGTTTTCTATTGTATTCGAAAGAGTAAGGAGTAAACTTAATGTGCCAAAGGGGAAAAAAAGTATTTGTACACGTGAAAAATAAAGTTAATTAGTAAAGTGAAGTGCTAGCAGTATCAGAATTTTTATAGGAATTTTTGACACCTCTAACACGAAACTGCGAATACAATATAAAAATCTCGTAATTTCTCTGTAGAAAGTGGGTTATTTATTTTCTTTATTGATTATACTTTCAAAATAAACTATTACAGTTGTTTTAAAAGTAATAGAATTTTTTTTTTAAACAGTAATGAATGTTCCGAACTCAATATTTTTCAAGTTTTAAACTTTAAAAATCTATCCAAATTTTTCTAATGATTGTATTTTTACGATATTTTCAGGGTCAATGTGAAATTTTATTCAATAAACCGAATATAATATTTTAGACAAACGTTTTTGTTTAAATTCACGCCCCCCCCAAGTGTCACCCATAATTAATTTATGTCGGGGAGTTTTATATATGACAAATTGAAGAGAAAAGGTCAATCAATAATATATTCAAATTTAAAACCCCCCAAAAATCGTTTTTTTAGAAATTTACCTGTAAAGTCCGAAGTTTAAAACCTTAAAAAAAAAAAAACACTTTTTTTTTTTCGAGGAGTTATAAGCTTGGAAAGATGGGGTGGAATTATTCACTATTTCTACGAAATTTCTGACACTGCTAGTGAAGTGCTAAGACATTGTAAAAAAAAAACACCTAGTTAGTACAAAACATATTGGCGTTCGGAAAAAACAACAAAGTAAAATTTCGTACATGACGCAATGGAAAATGTGTGTTAAAATCATTGGTAGATGTTTCCCCCTCCCACAAAAAAGGAAGTAAAGAAAGAACGAAATAAGAAGTGGAGAAAGATAGGTTCTACTGCAAACCGGAAAGAATAAAAATGCAAGAACATTGAATAACCCCAAGAATCGTACGCTGAAAAATGTAAGTATGTGTATTTCATGTTTCTTCCCATTCGAATGTCGTCTGCTGACATTCAGATAGGCTTTGTATCAATGGTTTAACTAAACTTCCACCAATGAAAAAAAAGTAAGAAATTGCATAAAAAGTAATAAATAAATAAATAACCACTGATGTAATAAGTCACCCGTCCCCTGAGTATGAATTCCGAAATTAGTGGAAAGATAGCATAATATAAAAGTAAAAAAAAAAAAGAAGTCGTATTATCGTCTGACAGCTATCGCCCGATCCATGGCTAACGTGTAGTAACGTAAACCGGACCCAAGAAAAAAGAACAAAAAGGGAACTACATGTACGTGAATATCGCCGCATATATAAGTCTATTTACCTGAATGTCGTCTGGTAAGTGGTACGGTGAAAAAGTAAAGGAACGTGGCACAAATAGAGTTGGAAACACAAGTCAGAGTCGTAGAGTGATAGAGTGTAATTAAAACCTGGAATATCAGGTTGTTTCGTTTCGTTCCGTTTCATTTCGTTTCGGTTATACAATAATTCAAGATAACGTATAGCGTTTAGTTTGTGTTTATGTTTATGGAAAGAAAGAGAAACATAGGGAAGAAACCCCACCACCATCACCCAAAAAGCGAAAAAGACAACGTAAGGTAAGAAAGAAAGAAAGAAAGAAAGAAAGAAAAAAAGAAATAAAGAAGGAAAGGAAAGATTCAAACGGAAGTTGTCAATTCAGGTTTTCACACGCGGGTTATAACGAAATCGAAGTAATGTAATTGTGAATTCAATTCCAGGTAACGGATTGTGTTCTGTTTTAAACTAATTTTAATAAAATAAATGCTTTATAATTTGTGTTTATGTTTTACGCTAACCTATGGCAAAGTAAGCGTGCTTCGTTTCAGCGTAAGTCCAGTCCAGTTTTTAGATAAATTCTAACCGGTGTTCGGTTTTAAATGTCTCCTGTGAACGGCCAGGAACGGTGTAAGTGAGTGGCGGTGGAAGGATGAATTTTGTAGAGAGAGTTTACTTTACTACCTCCATTAAATATAACCGATTTTTACAGTGGACTCTCACCAGACAGAATATAGGAAACTCCGAGCAGCGAGGTTCTGGATATGTAATAAGCCTATAACATACGGCAGATGTCGTGATTCAGTTTGTGAACGATACGGCTGCACCAAATGTAAGCAGGTGCAGTCCTATAAAGGTCGAAGTCGGAGGGGAAAAATGAGTTCATTTTATTTATATAGAGATTAACCATCAGGGACAAGCAAATTTGGTTGCGCTCTAATCATCGCTGGGTAAATGAAGTCAGTGTCCATAAAATTACCCCACACTCACTCACACACACACACACACACACACGCACACACACACTCTCTCTCTCTCTCTCTCTCTCTCTCTCTCTCTCTCTCTCATAGTGCGTCGAGATTTTTAAAAACTGCTTTTAGCATTCTAGTGTACACACCGTAAAATTTTCTGAATTTTTTTTAAAGAAAATGTCCAGGTGCTACTTTCATATACGAGAATATACTGATGTAGCAATAGCTTGAAAGAAGTCATCTTGTATGAAGGATATGATTCTTTCTTTCTCTTTCTCTCTCTTTCTCTTTCACCACCCCTCTCTCTCTCTCCCTCTCTCTGTATATATATATATGTGTGTGTGTGTGTGTGTGTGTGTGTGTGTGTGTGTGTGTGTGTGTGTGTGTGTGTGTGTGGTGAGATAGTGCATCCAGATATCATATGAAGCTTTTACAATTCCGATATACATACCATAACTTTACTTCTCCATTCTTAAAACAAATCAAGGTGCTACTTCCATATACTAGAAAGAATGTGACAATAGCTTTTTTAAAAGTCACGTTCTATCTTGGTATAAAAAAATTTCATTTTCAAATTGCTTTCGCCTTGTCAAATCTATTGAAACATTTCACTCTGTGTGTAATTTTGTAATTTTACTGTCAAGACTAAAATGCCCATATTAATTCCAGATAATGTGTTCCGTTTTGCTTGTGTTGACAAACAACCCAATGCCGCTTGACATGCCCTTTAGACCGTATCGTAAGACTTAAGCTTGTTTAGTTGTATAAGTAAAAATTGCAAAATAATTAGTGCTACATGCGTTAGTAATTACTCCGCATACGTCCTGCTTCTTGCAAGTACCAATGTTATAACCTTTTTTTTTTAAACTTATCCACTAACACATGGAGAGTGTAGTTATAACAGTTAATTAGCAGATAGGAAGCTACAGTATCGCTTTGAAAATGCCATTTGTGACCTACACACATTCCGTGTCTTCATCAGACGATCGCAGCATAAACTGTGCATCACTTTAATCATTAATCTAATATGGGATGTCATATACTACAATAATTTCGTTCGTCACTCCTCTGGGAATCGAAGCGAAAACTTTAAGGAATTCAACCAAGAACGATTTGAGATTTATTTCATTGCGTCTTCCATAATAATCGTCTGAACTGTTAGGATGAGCGCAGACGCTGGTCTATTTTTGGGAAAGCTGTTTTGATTTCGTGTAAGGACTGTCTCAATTTCAGATCAACAACATTGTATCGTAAACTATACCAGAAATAGCTGTTCGAATTTATTATGGTCAAAGCGAAATAATTCTCTTTTATTTAAAGTCAAAGTTGCTTCCCCTGCTTTAACTCCGAGAAATAGTTATCGTGTCTTCACGTGAGAACAACAAAATATCACATGCGAGCGACACACGTACGAGATAGCGGTGGAAAAATCGACAAGCCACATGTGGAATATTCGGACTGAAAGTAAATTAAAAGAAGAGACTAAAGAAACCTTTCTGGCTTGCGAATAAGGGACGTCATTCGTAAAACTAAGTTATAACAGAACTATTTTTCGAATTTGAGAAAAATCCCAAATTTCATTTCTTTGGGAACGAGAGTATCCACCATTTTGGTTATTTATCATTTCATTACTGATGATATACAGAGTTACAACATTCAAGCAGGGTGTCAAAGAATTCCCCTGTTTTAAACAATCCAATCCATCCAATCCAGTATCTTTATTACATTTCCTGTATGTTTGGTAGACATGTTTTGGGTTCATTTATAATAAAATTCTAAGTTTTTATGTTAAGTTATTCATCGATGAATTATTCGATCGGCAAGGTATTGATTTTTTGTACTTATCCCAGAAAAAGTCTAAAACTGCATTAATATTTATTCACATTTGCCAATACCAGTTTTATTGTAATACGACTAAAACTAATTATTTACCCGTTTCCAGCAAGTGTTTATATAAAATACTATCACGGCTTTATTTCTCTTTGTGAAATATGCGTTTACTTTAAGCCCAGATGTGGACTATATTGAGTAGAAGAATAATAACAAAGTTTCGAATTCCAAGTGAATTGTCTCAAGAAGGGTTTACTATTAAATCTAAGCTAAATATTAGTTGGCATGCTGTTGTATCGTCTAATTTAATTATTATTATAATGATTTGGAGTAATATGTCCTAATGGTAGTCCAGGGGAAATGTTAACGAGAAAATGGTATAATCCTTCGTTTTTTAATCAATTCATGGCTTTACATTTTGTTTATAGCAGAGAATGAAATACCATACAAGAAAACGTTCTTATCATGGTTGGTGTTTTGCCGGGAACTGAATCGATGGTTTGAACTGATAGTGATACGCATCGTATCGTTAGATTACGGTAGCTATTCAAAGTTGTTTATTTATATGCATGGACATAAGACCTTCATTTCTGTTCGGGTCAATCATACCAACATAATACAAATTAAACTAAATAAGTTATTTCTCCATTACTGTCAAAAGACACAATCGAATTAGATCCCGGTTGGAAGCGCTTGCTTCTGTTGCCACGCATTTTTGTCTGTGATTAATATCTAATATATAAAATGCTATATGTCTGACTGTCTTCATATTTTCAAACTCTATCTCCTCCGAAACTAAAAATCGCAGACCGGCGCTAGGGGCCTCAAATAATTAGACTTTTTAAAAGACTGTTCTTGTATAGGTCTTTAGCCGGTTTTAAAGGGGTCAAAAATGGGTAAAAATTGAAAATGTCGTTATACATTTTGTACATTCATCTTAGGTTATTTTTATTTTTAATCAGATCATATGCGTGTCATGTAATACAGTGGTAACATCACCAGCTCTGAATGCTACGGTTTTGGTTTCGATTCTAGCTGAGGGCACCCAGATACTTTATTTTTACTTTCGCAATCACGACTCTATAATAATATATACGAAATTTGTACAAATTAAGATGTTTTAAAAGTTAACAATGTATGATGTACCTATCTTTTCTTGGTAAGGTCATTTAATTAAATAAAATGGCGACTACAAGCTTTGTTGCATTTCACATTTTTCTGATTATATATTATTTTATTATATATGGCGATTAAGCTACACTGAATATTCGGCGTTTCATCCACTCTAGGATTCCTCAGGCTTACGCGCGAATTCTGTGGTTGTTTATCCTTTTTATATGGCACTCTTCTATTGAGGATTTAGTTAGCCAATCTATTAAACTGTAGAAGAGAAATAGCAAATAACTGTGTTCACAAAATAAAATTTACTCTAGGATAGCAATACAAAATAGTTTTAAAACTAACAAAAACAATAGAAAATAAACAAATAAACAAATTAAATAAACATGAATATGCATAAACGATCACGCATATATGTATATATATGTATATATATATATGCATATATGTATGTACACACATATATATATATATATATTTATATATAAACTAACAAAAAACACTAACCTAGTTTTAAAACAGATCCTTTGTCCGATAAAATGCATACCCATCTACAATTATCTTTTAATTAGCAGGAAGACCCGACGTTGTCCGGGATTGAATGATGATCAACGAATGTTTCACATTCCCATATTTTTATTGTCATTGAAATCAGTGAAAATGTCCAATTTTCAATCAAATTGATTGATTGATTGATTGCTCTAGTTGGAGACACATCGTGAGAGGAAGCTCACATGCTTCCTCGCAGTGAGAGTTCACAATATATTGTAGTCTACATTGCACTTTGAGAGCCTACTGTTGATTCTACAAAAAACATTCTATGAATAATGGCTTGAATTAAAGTTTAAAATGCAAAAGTCAAGTATTATGCTTCAATTGTGATCTAAGCAGAAACATTCATTTCGAACGCGGTCCTCTCATATAAAACCCCCACATTTGATTTTATATAACTAGCCTTACTGCTTCTGCGATGATAATGGCTTTAATTTAATTTTAAAAGAAAAAAAGAAGTCAACTATCATGGTGCAATTGTGCTTTAAACAAAAACATTCATTTCGGACGTGTGCCTATCATATAAAATAAACTACTGTTTATTTTATATGTCGGCCCTTTCGGCTTGTGTGGTTATATAACTTCTCAAATGCATGTGTGATATTAGGCTGTGTAAGGTGTTAACTTTGGTCAAAATCACATGTTCGTTTTTTCATCGGATTATTTTGATTATCGATTTTCGATGCTAATCGAAGACATTCAGATAGAAAACCTGTCTAAGAACACTGCCAAACACATGAAGTACCTTTGTATGATTTCATACAAAGGTACTTCATGTGTTTGGCAGTGTTCTTCATAAGATAACGAAACTCAAACATAGTCACACACATAGACAATGTTCCTTTTATGTAATAGTTGATGACTAGCAGTATTACCCGGCCTTGCTCGGGAGTTGCTTGGATTCCTTTGTATGCTTATTTTGATTTGTATCTCTGGTAATTTAAATATTTTCTTTTTTTTATTTTGTAATTCTAAAATCATTTTAGGAAATTTCGGTTATAGTGACTTTACTGACCAACGTAGCCCCCATACAGTGGATATAACATGCCAGCAACAATCCAATTTCTCTGATTTGTCCAGTTAGCAGCTATTATTCCAGCTCTAAGCTAACTACTTTGGCGAGGTTTTCGGAGCCATGATTTCTTGAACCATATGCGAAAGAAACCACAGGATAAACAGCGACTATCTATTCGTTGTAAGAATTTATGTGGCTGTCGCTGTATAGTTCTACAATTAGTCAACTGTGTCGAAAAATTCCTTATTTTATGTTGCCGGGCATACTACTTGTGCTTGATTGTTGGGCTTATGCTTTGTTAATCCAATATATAAGAAGCCTCTGAATCACATTTTCTCTAAATATGTGTGTAGACTGTTTTGCAATTTTTTTCAGGATCAGTTGCTTCTTGAACCGACGTTCAAAAATACAAACATTTTTTTCATTTTGCACTGCTAAAAAACATGTAAATTTTCAATTCTTATAAAATTCTTTGCGGGAAATGAAAAAAAAAATTAAGAAATTTACGTGCGGAGTTTGAACCTACAGACCACTCATGCAACAAAGAATAACAAACAAACAAAACAAAAAAACAGGCTACCAACTTACCCACAGTAGAATTTTCAGGGCCCTTTTTCTGTCATTGTTGCTTAGCGACAACATGGAAAAATGGCTTTAACGATGATAGATAAATTAAAATAACGGTTCAATTATCGATTATCGATAATTATCGGAAGTATTCTGAGACAAAACTTTACTAAGATCACTTTCAGACTTATACACTAAAGTTCTGTACATTTAAAAAAAAATCTGTTTCGGAATCTATAATGAACGAACCCAGACACACACACACACTCAGACACAATTGAATTTATATAATTGTATAGATATAAATGTAAAAGCTACTTGACATAATTCCAGAATGTTTATAAATGAACTCCAACATAAACCTTACCACTGGTATAAGTTCAGACTCGGAATAACCTATTATCATTGTAGTAGAAATATACGCAAGTGCAATTTATCATGATGTGAAAGGTGTATTGAGCAGAATGGATTGTGGATTTCATGTTTTCATATAATGCAGTGCAACGAATGAGTTTCATTTGATTTCATATTAATAAGAGCTTTGAGAGTTATATTTCTGATTCCTGGGAAAGAAAATCGAATTCTTATTGCGTTTACTATCTTGGTTACGTTCAATTCCCTCTTCATCCTAATCTATCAATTGCGCCATTTATTAAATATGGAAGAGGAAATGAGGTTAGTGTAAATATGATTGCAACATATAATGTAATTATGATTATTATACGAGCCAACGCGTAAACACAAGTTAATATACAGAAAATAAAGTATCATCTATAATCAGGTATGCCGTAACAAAACATAAGTAACTCACAACAAATGTTAATCATTTGTAAACCCTTTTGGTGAACTTCGATAAGTTTATCCAGATGTTTCATAACATGTAAATAATTACAAAGTAATCTAGTTAGATTGGAATTTGGCAAGTGAAGTGTATATACAGGACGACTGGAAACAAATGCCGAGATAAGCGGAGAGCACATACAGTGCCTAGAATTCCCTAATGGTCACCACTCTGGTACTAGCCATGCTCAACGTTGCTTAATTTCGGTAATCTGACCAGAAGCGATGTGTCAACGCGATTATGTCGTATATGACAGTCTACAATGCAACTTAGTCCACAGTACATTGCAATGTAAAAAAACCCAAAACGCATCAAAGCTCAGAAATTAGGAACCCGTGACTTCTGGAAAATCTACAATAGTGTAGTAAATAATGGGCATTTAACAATTCCCCCACTATCCAACAATCATGAAGTTGTTTGCTCAGCAACCGAGAAGGCTAACATGCTTTCCAGTTGGTTTGCCTCCAACTCCACACTAAACCCTGCTAACCACCCTCTCCAAGACTTTCCTTTGCGGACAGACGCCACACTTGACGATCTGAAAATCAACCCTTATCATGTGCATGCCAGTATAAAAAATGTTGACACTGCAAAAGCATGTGGACCTGATCTCATCGCGGCTGTGCTATTAAAAAAGTGTTCAGCCGAAGTAGCTCCAATCCTCTCCAAACTTTACAACAAATGCCTTAATGAATCTTGCTTACCTGCCTTCTGAAAAACTGCTTCTGTGGTACCAGTTTTCAAGAATTCTGGCGAAAGAACTGACCCAGCAAAGTACCGCCCCATTAGCCCCTTCCCACTTTTTTTCCAAAATATTTAAGTCCATAATTAACCAAGTTCTAGCCCATCACCTTACAGATGCTAAACTTCTTACCGACCAACAATATGGATTTAGGCAAGCCCGTTCCACAGCAGACATTCTAACTGTAATCTCCGTGCGTATATACCATTCCCTTGACAAAGCAGATGAGAGTAGAGCGGTAGCTCTAGATATATCTAAGACTTTTGACAGGGTATGGCACAAAGGTCTTCTCAGGAAAATTAGATCATACGGTATCACTGATAGAATACTTGACATAATTAAATCCTTCTAAGATAAGAGAAAAATCCAGATTGTCATCGATGGCCATACATCTAAACAATAATAATAAATGCGGGATTGCCTCAGGAGTCTATCCTTGGACCTCTATTATTCATAATATTCATAAATGACCTCCCTGACAAAATTGTCTGTGAGATGGGTATATATGCTGATGACACCACGCTCTATAACAGACAAGGCAGGAAAACAAATGAACACATATCTAAAGAAATGGTAGAAACACTAGAGGATGCCCTCCAATCTGTAGTGGAATGGGGACAAACATGGATGGTCACCTTCAATGCTGCCAAGACTAAACTGGTTTCCTTCAATAATTACAAGAAACCTTCTCTACCACCAATAGCAATGGCCAATGACTCTTTATCTGAAAGCACATCTTTTAAACTCCTCGGCCTAACGTTCACAGGAAACATGAGTTAGAACAATTACATTGAGAGCATTGCCAGGACCGCTGTGAAAAAGGTTGGTTCTCTCTACCGTGCTAGAAAGCTATTGACCCCTGAAAGTATCCTGTACCTCTATAAGGCCACCATTCGCCCATGTATGGCGTATTGTTGTCATATTTGGGCCGGTGCATCTGCTACTAGTCTCTCACTCCTAGACAAGATTCAAAAGAGAGTCGCCAACCTAATAGGTCCTGAATTATTATCCAAGCTTCAGCCTCTGTCCCATTGACGTAATGTAGCATGCCTCTGCCTGTTTTACAAGTACTTTAACGGTGTATGTTTCGACGAACTGTAAGCACTGTGTCCCCTTGACGTAAATACCCCCGACAAACCCGACAAGCAGCTACATCCCACCCCTTCACAGTAGCGATCCCTAGATGTAAGAGAGACTTCTACTCCAGTAGTTTCTTCCCCCAGAACCGCTAGACTTTGGAACTCCCTGCCAGGTTCCTGCTTCCGCAACTTTACTGACATGCAGAAGTTCAAGTGTAACGTGAACCGGCATCTTGCTGCCAAACTCTCCACCTAGTACCCCTGTAGCCTGTGTCCCTAACAGTAGCCCCCTACATCAAAGTGGCAATGTGCCTTTTTTTGGGTGAAAATGTAAAAAAAAAAAGAAAAAAAGAATCTATTATGAGCTAAGTCACTCCAGAGAAGCATGTGAAGTCTCCTCTCGTTGCACAGAGATGGGCCCCCAACCAGAGCAGGAAGTCGATCGATTGGATTGAAAAATGGCCGATTTCATTGATTTCGATGGCAATAAAAGTATGAGAGAGTGAAAATATTTTATATACACATATATTTATTTGAATTAAAAAAACATTTGGATTATAAATTAAAGAACACTAAACCGAGCAAAACATTTCAATTATTTACTATTCTAATTTTTCCTCTTCTACCGTGAATGTAACTTTCCATGAAATGCTGTCACTTTAACTTACGAGGGTCGTCCCAAAACTAAAGCTTCCTAGTTTTTAACTCAAAAAGTTGAAGAACTACGAACACGAAAGTGGCACCATTAATACGAGCGAGCGTTTCTGATGCAGAATTTATTTTTCTACATATTCACCACCATTCTAAATGCCAGGAATTAAATGATCCATCTTTTTTTTCTGACGCATGTCTATGATAGCGGTTGCTTTCTTAGAGTCCCACATGCGTCAATACCTGCAACAGAGAGATGAAAATGTCATGTCATGAATGTGCAAGTTTGGTGATCATAGTAATATTACTTGCAATCGTCTCTAATATATTCGGGCGGAATACAAATATGGGGTATTACCTTTGAATCTTCCTTGGTTGTTTTTGAAGGCATAAGGTATTAGGTTCGATTGCAAGTTTAAGGACTCAACATTTCTAACTTTGATTCAGACTCAATTCAAAACGCATCTTGTAAATAACAAGAAAAGTTATCGATTAATTTTTTATCAACATCAAATTATATTCTGTAAGTATGACGTGCATTTGTTCTCATGAACACTGCTTAAACAAACCATTTTTATTTATTTATTTATTTTACCGATTTTTATCCTCATCTTTATAGTTGTTGTTTCACGATGTTTCGGCAGGTTGTTATCCGCGACGGGATAGGAATGCTGAATCTTCAACTGTATCTTCAGTAATAACTGCCTTCCATAGTTGTTGTCGTCTTACCACTTTTTGGTCAACTAATCCTCTTTGTATACGATTGAAACCGTTATTCTCAGACAATGTTCACCAGAAACTGTAGAGATTTAACGTCTCTATCCACTACGCTAGGCCCCGAATCTGCAAATAAATAAATAAAATGTACAAATTACTCATCTCCAAAAGAATCCCAATAATTAAATAATATAAAAACCATTTAATTTTTTTAAAAAATACATGTAATAATATAAAATAGTATCTTCCTTCTTGTGTTTATTCATTTTTATGAGTTTGACTTTATTTGTTCAGTTTAATTTATATCTAATATTGATTTTACTTATTATTTAAAACAAGAGCTTGTTTCTTCACAAAATATGTACTTACTAGTTTAATTAAATACTAGCAGACCCCGTGGAAACTCCACGGTAGTTGAAACTTTTTTAAACACATTATAAATTAAATGAATCAGAAATAAAATAAAACAAATAATGACGAATTTAAAAAAAGCTTACGAGAGCATCCCCCAAGCATGAATAATAGAATGCTTTAAAATGTATAAAATACCAAGCAGGATCATCAACATTATTGAAAATGCAGTGAGAGCATGGAGACTGGAACTGACCGCTGAAGGACACATAACAGACATGAACATACAAAGAGGTATCTTCCAAGGAGATTCATTATCACCATTGCTGTTTATAATAGCTATGATGCCACTAAACAATATTCTGAGAAAGTATCAAGCTGGATACAAGTTCTCTAATACAGACGAAGAAATGAACCACCTAATGTACTGAAACATTTTGCAAGGACAGAAAAAAACTAGAAACACTAATAAACACTACGAGGATATTCAACCAGGACATCCAAATGGAGTTTGGTATGGAAAAATGCGCACTACTAGTCATACGAAAAGGGAAAACTGGAGACAACAGAAGACATGGAATTACCCAACCAAACAAAGATGAGGACCATAGGGAAACAAGACGCCTATGAATACTTGGGAGTTCTGGAAGCAGACGCCATCAAACCAACAGAAATAAAAAACGTAATTGGAAAGAAATACCTTAGAAAGACAAGAAAACTCATAGAAACAAAATTATATAGCAGAAACCTAATAAAAGGTATAAATACATGGGTAGTATCACTAGTAAGATACTCTGGACCGTTCATAGGTTAAAGAAGAACTAAGACAGCTAGATCAGAAGATCAGGACACTCATGACCATAAACAATGCACTACACCGGAAGAACGATGTTGACCAACTGCGTGAAAAGGAAAGAAGGCGGGAGATTACTACTTTGTATAGAAGACTGTGTGAAAGACACAAAAAGAGAATTAGAAAAATACATAATGCAAAACACTGACGGTAGTCATAGCAGTGAGCAATCCTGAAAAAATCGAGAAAAAGAAAACAGACAAAGGATAAGACGAGAAAAGAAAATCGGAAGAGAAACAGCTGCACGAAAGATTCATAAAGATGACAAAAAGTGAGAATAACGAAAACACATGGGTATGGAAATGACACGTAAACTGGGAAAATGAATCGCTAATAACTGCAGCACAAGATAACGCGATAAGAACTGACCACATCAAAGCAAAGATCGACAAAACAAAAGAAAATAGCAAATGCAAACTCTATACACGAAGAGACGAAACGATATAGTAAACTAATGCAGCAAACTCGCCAAAAAGGAATATAAGAACAGACACAACCAAATGGGGAGGGCAGTACGCTAGGAATTATGCAAGCAATTGTATCTAGAACGCACAGGCAAATAGTACAAGCATAACCGGCAACAGTACATGAAAACGAGAATCACAAAATCCTATGAGGCATGGACATACAAGCAGATAAACCTATCCAAGCAAGAAGACCGGATTCCATAGTAATTAACAAGAAAGAAAAGCCCTGTCAAATTGTAGACTTTGTTGTTTCAGCTGACCACAGGCTGAATATCAAAGAAAAGGAAAAACGGTACAAATAAACAGAGAGCTGAAAGTAATATGGATAAAGAAAATCAAGATAATACCCATAATAGTAGGTGCACTAGGAACAATTCCGAAAAGCTTTGAAATAAGAATAAGAGAAAAAGGAATCGGAGGAATGGCAGCAAAGATACAACAAATAACGATAATGAAAACAGCTGAAATATTAAGGAACCCCCTTGAATTAACAAACTAATATACAGATGAGCCACATGCGCGGGACAGACAAACTGCTGCCGAGGCAAAACATGAAGAAGTGATACATTGAACGAAGAACATTAAAGCAGCATATCTACAAATTCTCTATCCCCTCACCCATCCCGTCGCATTGCGCCTATCACTCCCCCCCCCCCGCCAAAGCGTGATATCAAATATGCGAGAAGGGTCAAGGAGGATGGAAAGACCGAGAAGAGAACGCTGATCAGACCTCCGCTGGACAAGTGCCAAGAGAACTGGGACCTTGGGGAGGCTTATTGCCACTCAAATTCCAGTAGAGACCAATGGACGCGACCAGAGAGAAATCAATGGTAAGCGTTCTTGCGATAACGCAAATTTATTTGCAAATATTATCGAAAGAGATGGAGAGTACTGGAAATTTGGGGACAGTTGTTGTCACTCACCTTCCAGGTTACACCACAGTTTGTTTTCAAGAAGATATCTTTGATGACTTGTGTGAAAGCTCCTTGTGAACCAATAATAATAATAATAATAATAATAATAATAATAATAATAGCTGGATAAGTGGAAAGATGATTATGACCTTGGAAAGGCTTATTGTCATCCAGCGAAATTCCAGGGAAGACTAATGATTGCTGCCAACGAGAAATCAATCGTAAACGGCCCTTGCGATAAAGCAAATTCATCTGCAAATGTTATCGAGAGTGGTGAAGAGTACTGGAAATCTTGTGATACGTGTTGTCACGCAGACTCCAGAGAACACCGCAAGTTGTTCTCAGAGAGTAATCTTTGATGATGTCCTGTGTTACTACTCTTAGTGAGTAAATAATAATAATAAGGATAATCCCGAAAAACTTCGAAAAAAGAATGGGAAAAGGTGAAATCAGATGGGTGGCTGAGAAGATAAAATGGAAAACAATAATGAAAACGGCTGAAATATTAAGGAAAACACTTGAACGCGGAGACATTATCTATAGGCGCAAGTCGGACATGTAGATGTTGCTATAGATGTAAAACCCCAAAAAATACCACACGGAATCATGAAAATTAGAACAGTATGATTGTAAATTTACATTTTGCACCTTCTCCTCCGCCTCCAAGTGTTAGTATAAACTGGCGCCACACCAAATATTCAAAGAGGGCCAAGGGCGATGGAAATACCAAGGCAAGAAAGCACTAACAAGACGTCCACTGGATGAGTGTAGAAAAGACTGGGACCTTGGGGAGGCTTATTACCACCCAAATTCCAGTGAAGACCAATAGTCGCTACCAATGAGAAATCAATGGTAAACGACTATTGTGATAACGCAAACTAATTTGCAAGGATTATAGAAAGATACGGCATAATCACGTTGGCACACCGGTTCTCGCCAGATCACCGAAGTTAAGCAACGTTAAGCCTGGCTAGTACCAGATGGGTGACCATTTGGGAATTCTAGGCGCTGTATGTGCTCTCCGCTCATCTCGACATTTTTTCCAATCGTCCTGTACCTCAACTTGTCTCTGGTATGCAAGAGAGGTGTGGTTGGAGACTGCGCAACTCTTGCAACACAAATTTCACACGCAGGCCCCCTTACAGTGAGTATCCATAGTCTGTCAAGATAAAAGGAAGCCCATAGAAAGAGGTGGTGAGTACTGGAAATCTGTGGAGATTGTTGTCACTAAGACTCCAGGGAAAACCAAAGGTTGTTCTCAAAGATAAGTTCTGTATGATAACCTGTGAGAACTCCTACTTCTCCTTCCACTATTACTACTACTACTACTACTACTAATAATAATAATAATAATAATAATAATAATATACAGACTAAAGCACATGAGATGGTTATATAGAAAATGACAGAGCTAAAATATAAAGAAACCCCACATAGCATCATAAAAACTGAAACTATGCAATGGTAAGTTCCTATTTTCAAAAAAATAGTTAGTGTCGGTATAAAGTGGCGCTTCACCAAATAATCGAGGAGGTTCAAGGAGGATGGAAAGATCGAAAACAGGAAGCACTAATCAGAACTCCACTGGATGAGTGCGAGGAGGACTGGGACCTTGGGGACGCTTATTGCCAACAAAATGCCATGGAAGCCCACTGGTCGCCGCTAACAAGAAATCCATGATAAGTGGCTGTTGCGATAACGCAAATCCATCTGCATAGGTAATCGACAGAGGTGGGGAGTATTAGAATTCTGGAGAGACGTGTTCTCACTCAACCCCTGAAAACACAAGTTGTTTTAGAAGAGAATTTTTTATGATGGCCTGTGTGACTCATCCTAGTGAGTAAGCATGAACAGGCACTAAATATTAATACAATCAATAGAAACATCTTTGATAGGTGCAGGCTGTGTGGTGTAACTCGTGAAACAGTGTCACACATTGCTAGGGCATGTTCTACACGTGCGCAAGAGGAGTACAAGCGTCGCCGTGACAAAGTATGTAAAAATCTGCACTGTAGTCTGTGCCAAAAGTTTGAAATCCAAGTGACGGACATATGGTTCCAACATCATCCAGACGAATGGAGACGTTAAGGTGCAGAAAAATGGGGACGTTAAGGGGTTCTGGGATTTCATGGTTCAATGTGACCGAGAGATAACCGGATATTGTAGTTGTGAACAAAAGGCCCGAAGAATGACAAATTATTGATGTGACTTGCTAACACAACATCAACTTTGCAGACAAAAAAAATTGAGAAACTACGGAACTATCAGAAATTGAGAGTAGGGATAGTTAGGCTGTAGAATAAGAAAACTTTCTTCGTGCGAATCATCATAGGTGCGCTTGACTAACTTCCAAATGATCTTTGGAAGCAGGTGAACTCCTTGAGAATCAAGTAAAACATCAAGGTACTCCAGAAGCCAGTCCTGCTTGGTATAGCGAATATCCTACGCCTAGTGCGTTCTATCTAATTGACTCTTTGACTATTTTCACTAACTTTGATGTAAAAGCCCGTTTGATTGAAAAAAAACGGTGTAAAGCACTGAAGTTTACGAACATAATAATAATAATAATAATAATAATAATAATAATAATAATAATAATGAGGCGATGGTAATATCAAGAAAGCGAGTTTTAAAAAAATCAAATCTTATTTTGATTTTTTTTTTTTGTTTTTGTTTTTTGTTTGTTCTGTTCCGTTAACAGCTGGTTTCAGATTGTAGATATTCAGCTCAGCGCGAACAGATTGTTTTGTTGTTGGATATAAACACAGCTAAACACAACATCCAAAGTTTATGGCCGGCCACGGGTGAAAATCTGTGGCTCCATGTTTTACGGTGAAATGGGATGAAGTTTAGATAGAAGACGTATCAGGTGCGAAGGGGAGGGATGCTGAACGATGATGTAAATAGTGGAATTAGAGGTAATAAAAATAAAAGAAGGGCGAAAGAAGATGTTAGGATTGGGAAGAAAGAGGAGAAAAACAGAAAGAGGTGTTGAGAATGGGATATGGCGACGGTGGAATATAGAAATTGGTTGGAAGGTAATTGAGGGAGGAGAATAACGGTTGGTGAATGGTAACTTTGAAGACGAAAAAAGTTAAAATAATTCTTTCCATAAGTTATACAATATATATATATATATATATATATATATATATATATATATATATATATATATATATATATATATACAGTGATGATCATATTTATTGGCACGGTAAAATAAAAGTTAAATTTTGTCTAATAAACTCTAAAAAAGGGATTAAATTAAAGAAAATAACAAAGTATATTATGTATTTTTAACTGGCCTTTCCGATGCATCAATCGGATTTTAGAAAAAATAAATAACAAAGGAACAACAAACATAATTGCAAAAAACCCTTGTTCAAAATTATTGGCATGATTTATTTAATAATCAATTGTATAGCCTTTGGCCTTGATTACCTTCCTCACTCGCTTTTCATAGTTTACAACCAAGTTGTTGCACTCTTCAGTAGTAATTTTAGCCCACTCTTCCTGACAATAATCCTCCAATTGAATAAGATTCTTAGGCTTCCTTTGCATTACCCTCAATTTTAATGTTCTCCATAAATTTTCAATTGGATTAAGGTCTGGGCTTTGTGATGGCCACTCCAAAACATTAATATGATTGTCCTCAAGCCATTTCTTAGTCAGTTTAGCCGAATGCTTTGGGTCATTATCTTGCATGAACCACCAACGACGACCAAGTGAGAGCTCTTTAGCAGAGTCTTTCAGGTTTTCATCCCATATTTTAACATAATCTTCCTTTTTTATGCTACCTGTGACCTTAACAAGTCGCCCTGGTCCAGAGGCAGCAAAGGATCCCCAAAACATCAAACTGCCTCCACCGTGCTTCACTGTGGGTATGGTGTTCTTAGGCAGGAAAGCTTCGCCAGATTTTCTGTAAATATAAGACACTTTATTATGGCCAAATAACTCTATTTTCGTTTCGTCAGTCCATAGAACACGTTTCCAGAATACAACATCTTTATCAATATGACGTTTGGCAAAGGCTAGCCTTGCTTTCAGGTGCATAGGCTTCAATAAGGGAGTCTTTCTCGGACGACGTGCTTTTAAACCAGCTCTCTTCAAAACTCTACCAACTGTATGTCGAGATACATTCACTCCAGAGGTGCTCTGTTCATCAACAATCTCCCCAACAGAGATCCTTGGGTTTTGTTTTACTTGTCGAACAATTTTCCGTTCATCTCTTGGGGAAAGAATCCTTTTTCTCCCTCTACCCTCTAAACTCATAACGTGGCCTTGCGATTTGAACTTGTTTATTATGGCTCTAACAGTGGATTTGGGAAGGTTTAGCTTCTTTGAAATCTTATCATAGCCCTCCCCATTGGTATGGCATGCTACAACAAGCTTCCTGACGTCTTCGCTGTGTTCCTTAGTTTTAACGATGGCGATTGAAAATTATAATTTAGTCACTTATAATAGTTTAAATAAATCGCTATCTAAAAATTATCTGAAAAAAATTATTCACTGAATTAGCGTTAAACAAGCATAATATGGCTATAAAAAAGTTCAGAAAGCACGTAAACCGGAAATTGATTGATATTATACTGATACTAAAAGAAAAACAAAGCCGTGCCAATAATTTTGAACAAGGGTTTTTTGCAATTATGTTTGTTGTTCCTTTGTTATTTATTTTTTCTAAAATCCGATTGCTGCATCGGAAAGGCCAGTTAAAAATACATAATATACTTTGTTATTTTCTTTAATTTAATCCATTTTTTAGAATTTATTAGACAAAATTTAACTTTTATTTTACCGTGCCAATAAATATGATCATCACTGTATATATATATATATATATATATATATATATATATATATATATATATATATATATATATATATATATATATATATATATAAAGTGATATTATTTTGAGAGTTGAAGGTTCAATTCTCAGTGTGGGTGACCGGAAAATAGAATTGCGAATTACTTAGAACCTCTATTTAATCTTGGCTGACAGAACGAGATCAGGCTACCTCCATGAAATAAATAAAGGCTTTCATTCGAAATTCTGTCCCAATTCCCAAGTTCGACAGGAATATTCCCGAAGATACACCCGACGGAGGTCGGAGGTTACATCGAACAAAACGTTGTGAAAATGACACGATTCGAACAGTGATCCGAAGAATCAAAATAATAGAAACACATAGATAGTCGAGTGTTTCTTAAAGTGTGAGTTGCTAAAGGAATAAAGAACATTAATTTTACTCTCTTTACCCGACAAGAGGACTATGTTATAATATATCTTTCTAGTCGTTCTTGGTTTGTATTTCAGGACAAGAATAAATCTAGTATGAGAAGATGTTTAGCTAAGTGTTGTTTCTTGAAGTAACGTCAATTGGAGAAAGTGCACCATTTATCGTATATACCATGTTGGGCAAACATACCCAAGGGATTTTATTTAGGCTTCAAATGCAATGTTAATTGGGATATTTAGTCAGGATAGTTTAAACACAACTACTGTCCGCATACATTGAAACACACTATGATAAACATGCTACACATCTACTTACATTTTATATTGCAAACTACACTCTTTCTTTATCACAGAGATCAATATATTTCCCCCAAATAACCTCCATAATTTATTTCGCTCCTAATTAAACTATCGCTAGACGTCGCATCCCATTATGTTACCTAGAATCCCCTCTACTCTTCTGATGAGAAGCATTACGCTTCGAAATACTAGGTATAAAAAGTTGTTTTTACCCAGAAACCCCCAATTGATTTATATCCTTTTTATATATTATTATTATTATTATTATTATTATTATTATTATTATTATTATTATTATTATTATTATTATTATTATTATTATATGACTACACAATTTTTACACCTGTATTTTCTCTCTTTTTTTTCTCTGTCATTGATGGACGGAAGACTAAAACTTGCTGCTATGGTTTCAAATGATCTGAAATAATAGCAAGGGGAGACTTGGTTCCAAATATTTCTCATATGTTATATCCTCCCTCTTTTGGAAATAGGGTACGATTATGAATGCCCCCAGTAACAAATAACCGTTATACAATGTGAAATTTACTTTATGTAATAAAATCAAAGATAGGTGATATAACATATGAGAAATGTTTGGAACCAAGTCTCCCACTCCTGTTACTTTAGGTCATTTGAACTCATAGCAGCAAGTTTTAGTCCTTTTTCCATCAAGGCCAGAGGTTTGTTAGAATATATATATATATATATATATATATATATATATATATATATATATATATATATATATATATATATAACGTTAAATGTATTCAAGAGTGAAAACTCGTAAATTAAACGAAGTTATGAAAAGTGCTCAATAAAAAAGAGCACAATATAATATTTTTATTTATATAGACAAATGTTACATAATCGTTACACTGAATATGCCTAATGATACTTTTGGTTCTTGCCAACAATTGTCCGAAACATTAGCATGTTCAATGCAGCAAGTATGTAATATTTGTGTATATGAATAAAAATATTATACATATCTATATATCTATATCTATCTATCTATCTATCTATCTATATATATATATATATATATATATATATATATATATATATATATATACTTCAGAATAAAGTTATCCAACAAATCAACTTGTATGGAAACCTCCTCTGAAGAGACGGTGGACATCGAAATCCTATAGGATAAGGAGATATAATATTTCAAATGTATTCTTTGTCTTACATATAATAATACAAAAAAATTAGATTTGAAATTCAACCATTTCACGTTATAAATAGGAAATTTATTTAATTACTAAAATTTATATATATATATATATATATATATATATATATATAGAGAGAGAGAGAGAGAGAGAGAGAGAGAGATAGATAGATAGATAGATAGATAGATAGATAGATAGATAGACACTCGTAGGCCAACTGATTATTGAAATGCTTATTCCTTGAGTGTTATGGGACTTAATCACATATAAATTTGCAGGTTTTTTGTAATACTATTATGTGGCTAAAATTGCATGACGGTTAGTAAAAAAGGAACCTATATTTTCAAACCAATAAAATTTGCCTTTGTATAAATAATATCTTGGCAGGCTAGATTCAGTTTTGCTGCTTTGGGATTATTTTTGTAAGCGTTTTTTTTTTTTTTAGGGGGGGTAGTTGTCTTCCTAGTGGCCTTGTCAGGCCACCAATGCATAAATGCTTTGTTAGTATATTTAATCCACACTCATAAATTTTTATCCGTTTTTATGAAGTGCGTCTTACTCTTTTTTCATTGACTAGCAGAAGGCCACTAAACAACTCATGAAAGACAAATATATGTTCGTGAAAAAACTATCGGAAATATAACGAAATGTGAAAAATATTGGAACAAAGGAAGTTAATGAAAAACCTTATTGACAACAAGGACGATAACAAGGTAAATGTCTAAAATGTTGACAAGTGAAGAATAGGAAAAGTTTAACGAATATGAAGAAAAGAAAGAAAGAGAAAAGAGTGATGGGGAAAGAGAGAAGAACAGAAATGAAGGCAGTGGTAGTAGTGGTAGTAAGGAGTGGTAGTAGTGGTAGTAGTAGAATGTGACGTAGACAATAACGGCAAGAAAAAAGGAAAAAACTTGAAAAAAATTTTTTTTAATTTAATTAAAAGAATAATTTTTTTATTTAAAAAGTTTGTTGAATTAAAAAAACATTTTTTTAATTTAAAATTTAAAAAAAAAATTATTTAAAAAAATAATATGATTAATGATTAGATTCGAGTAATTAATTACGAAAAGTGATTTTATATGTAAGAACGTTAAAAATAAATAAATAATAGAACTATAACTGCACAGGGAGAAAATGAAAACATTAGGATATATATATCTTTATATATATATATATATATATATATATATATATATATATGTGTGTGTGTGTGTGTGTGTGTGTGTGTGTGTGTGTGTGTGTGTGTGTGTTCATATATATGTGCGTGTTTGTGTCTAACAATGACGACGCCATTGGTTGTGATCAAGGTGGTGATGAAATATCAACAAGAAAGCGATTAAAGAACACCGTATCAGGCGGATTGGAATTGGCATTCGGTAATGGTATGCGTTTAATTCCAAACAAGTCTGTTCTTTTACAACGCTGATTTCCAGCACGACGTTCATCGGTGGCTTATTGTCCAATTTCTAAGTTGAATTCCAGCGAACAACGCATCTCCGTGTTTGGGACGATAAACGACAAAAGACAACAAGAAGAAAAAATCTGACAAATAAAAGAATCTTCTGTGGTGACTGTCTTCGCCAACAACAGCTAAAAATCTCAATTCATTCAATCGGTTCAGCATTTGAAAATTAGAAATCTCCGAAACCAATTCACAGAAACGGACTGTTATCGCCCCTCGCCGTGATGTCGTCTTAATTCATTGCCTCCTGTTTGGGCGTTTAATTTTCTTATGCTCTACTTTCATCGATTTAATATTTTCTTGTCCTTTTCCTTTCTTTCGTCGACAAACTAAACATCCCCAATCAATTACGAATTCTTCAGCAAAAATAATTCCGATCCGATCCGCGTTCACTTTCGGATGTGTTCGCACAGAAGCGATTTCCATGTTTGACGCTTTTGAGAGCTATGCGAGTCTGCTGAAACACTTGAGATGGAATTCCAATGCAGGTATTCTCTCCTATTTTCCGCCTTACTCCATTTAACGAAATAACCACATTAACACCACGTTTTGGCGTAAAGAAATGGGCTGGATTACCACACACCCGCATACACAAGCACGCGCGCGCACACACACACACACACACAACTATTTATATTAATTATTACAATGTGTTTGTGATTATTTGTCTTACAGAATATACAAAATACGATATTGATTAAGACTATGATACCGACGATAACTATACGATTGACAGCCATTAGTTTTCAGCATGTTGATAGCGTTCAATATTCTAACTGATGTGCAACCAGATAATTCACCATTGAATCAATAAAGTCACACATGCGAGCGCGCGCACACACACACACACACACACATATATATATATATACTAGCAGAAGTACCCGTCGTTGACTGGCTTCAAAAATAGCCTACAGAAAATGGACTGTGATTGATGAAAGTATGATAGGTTATGAAAAGGAGGGGGTTGTAAAGAGATAGGTTTTGATACTCAAAAATTTTACCCTAAGCAAAATATGATGAAAGTAAAGATAATTTTCGCGAAAATATATTTTTTTATATCAACTTTGTTTCCATTCGTAGCCAACAGTGACCAACAAAATGATGTTTCCTTACAAAGAGAAAATGTTATATATATAATAATATAAATATACAAGAAATAAATGTTACCATAATAAATAAGTTACTTTTATGGTAGAAATGTTCACTGGTTTGTATTTTTAAGTAGTTTGTAAAAAAAAATTTTTTTTTAATTCACGAACCGGTTTTAAAAAAATAATAAAAATGGCAGCGACTTTGAAATAGAGAGCCCCGTTTTCAATTTGAGGGAGGGGCACCTGAGCATTCTGTGTTAACAATTTAAAAGTTCCGTCAATATAAGGAATATTTATGAACATACTTTAATGTTTTCCGTTATTTTGTGCTTGAGGAATATTCGATTATGGCATGTGTAGCTTATATAAAAATTAATTTAAGTAGTTATCGCCTTTGATTTATAAAATTATTTTTACATAATAACTTGAATTGAAGTTAAACCTATAAGAGTCGAGTATCATCATTCATTTGTGCCTTAAAAAGTAATCTTTATTTCGAACGCACCCCTGTGTTATAAAAGAATCGACAGTTGATTTCTACTTGTATGATAATAAAATTTCTCAAGTGTATTTGTAATGTTAGGTTGTATAAAAGTGTTGACTTTGGTTAAAATTGCTTTTCTATATATATATATAGGATTGGTTCTAGTATCGACGTTCGATGCTTATCAGACGCATCCCAATATAAAACCTACGTTAGAACACTTACAGACTCGTCAAGTACCTTCGTGTAAAATTTCAAAAACATCGGGCCAGTCGTTTCCGAGTCCATAGGAAACGAACACACACATAAACATACACGTACCCCAGACACGCACATACTTACACACACATACACACAAACAAACAAATTACTTTTATATAATAGTAAAAATTGAAAATAGGTTAATTTTTCTCCTCTTTTATTTATGTATATAGATTGGATTTCGCATTTCTTTAAATGTAAATAATCATCTATATTCATTATTTATCGAATGGCAAGTTTATTTGTGACAAACTATATTGATAACTAGCCGTCAGGTGCCCGGCGTTGTCCGGGTGTTTGGAGGTGTGTGTTGAGCAAAACAAACAAAAAAATAGTGGTAGTAGTCAGGCAGGCTCGAACCCGTACCGCGTAGGAGGCAAAGAACCTAAAACAAAAACGTGGCATCTTTGCTGTTGTGCCAATCGCCAAACCGGAAGTGACATAGGTTTAAATTTAGGCTAGATAATCGAAAAGAGGGGATAACTTTCGAAAATATCGTCGAAAAAAGAGATCCCTCCCTGTAGAAAATTGCCCAGTTGAGGGTGAAATAATTAATGTTTTGGGCCATTTTTTCGATGTTTGGCGTCCGACGGGTCGGGCTTCAAACGATACCAGTCGCGTGAAAATCCGTTGCCTTTTTCAAAAGTTTTAGGCATACATACATACATACATACATACATACATACACACATACATTTAAATAGACAGGTGAGATCTATATTATAGATTACATAAAAAAAAACAATATACTATAAATAACAGATAAGCAAACAAGTAAAATTGAAAAGATAGAACGAAAACTGAAAATAATGCATTCCAAGGGAACTTTAATAAAACTATATATATCAGTAAAGTTTAGATCGTTTGCATATGAAAATGCATGCAACAGTCTCGAGCGGATGTTCGCAGCAAGAGAAATATATTTTTTTTTACGAGAAAGCTTATTAAGACTTTAGTACAAGTCCACTTATTGATCCGTGCTGAAATAATAACATTAATATTTAGAAAGCCATTCTAAACATAGGAAGCGGGAATGTGTTTTGTAACGATTCTGTACTTTAACCTTACAATTTAATAACAACAGGTATCATAAAAATTTAATTAAACTTGAAAATACTATTTAAAAAAAAACAGAGCGGATCAATAAGTGCATTAGTATTAAGATTTATTTTAATATATATTTTTTCTGGATATCTTTTTGTCCTCTAACTGAGAGAAATATAAGAAAATATCGGTTTTTATTTTTGGGTTTCGAATTCCTTTAAACTATTGTATTAAATAGAACTATTAATCACAACTTCCTCTGTAACTGTTACTACTCTCTAACACCTGTAACTCTTATTACTCTCTATCTCTTTCTACATCATATTCTGTTCATCTATAGAACGGTACAATTGCGTGTATCAGCGTAAATCTTTACTTTAGCCTCTCGCCTGCGCACAAATGTCTGCTTTTCCCTTTCAAACATTCTTAGCGAAATCCCAAACCTCTACCGCCACTGCAAACACATTTCTTTCGCTCCATGTAGACTTAAAACCAAATTGAGTTTTCATAAACATCCATGAACACATTACCGCAGAACTGCTTCTAACAGACTACAACATGGTTGCCTTAACATTCAATGTGAACAAGTACTTGTCGAGCCGTCCTTTGAAATACATAGAATGCTTTGGACCTTGTCATAAGACACAGGCAACCCAGACTTATATAAAGTACGAGGTGCTTTCAATAAGTTTCCAGACATTTTTCCATGACCACTTTTATTGATAGTACACATATGAAACTCTAGTCCCCTCCGAAGTAATCTCCTCCGGCTGCAATGCACTTGTTGTACTGCCTAAACAACTCATGGAAGGCCCTATGGAGGTCCTCGTGTGTGAAAATGTAAGTGACTCTCGGCACAGCCTCTTTCATCTCCTCAATTGTCTCATAACGACAGTTTCTAACGTTTCTCTTTGAGGTTAGAGAATAATTAAAGTCACAGGAAGTAGTATATCGATTATAGGAAGGATGAGGACTGTCTTGATGCCTATCCAAGTCAAATAGTCTGTGACAGTGATGAAATTGTGGACTGGTGCATTGCCCTGGTGGAAATGCCATTGGCTCGATTTGAAGAGTGGTGGCTTCTTCCGACGGAGTATCTTCCTGAACTCCCTTAAAACCTCAACATAGTATTCCTTAGTGGGAACCCAGTGCATGTAAATCGTGCCTGTGCTGTTAAAAAAATGGGATCATCATAAGTTTCTGGGTGGATTTGCTCTGTCTGTCATCCTGGATCTGGAAGAGCAAGCACGCTTTCACTGGAAACTCTATGTCTTGGTCTCTGTGTCATAGCAGTAGATCCAGCTTTCATCGAAGGTTACCAGAACATCTGCATCTGAATTGATCAGCTCCAGCGTCTCCTTTCTATCATGACAACATCTTTTTTTTTTTCGATCTTCTCTGAATACCCTTTGGGCCAAACTCGAGCAAATATTTCGTATTTTCAATTCCTTGCGAATAATGTTGTGTACAGTTCCACACTGACATCAAACTGTGCACTCATTGTCTCTATAGACACATGACGATCCTTATCCATGAAATTCTTTATTTGGCCAATCAACTCTGGTGTTCTGACTTCCTGACTTCTCCCACACTTCTTATCATGCCATACAGACTCCCTGCCTGCCTTAAATATCTTATGCAACTCAAAAACCGATGCTCGATTTATGCAAGACGGTCCAGAAGCAGTCGGAAGCATTCAATACGTTTCTGTGGCATTTTTTCTATGTTTAAAACAGAATCTCATAGCATATCGTCCTTCTAACGTGTATTCATGTCCATATTGCATTTTTTGAAATTCACCAGCTGTGACAATCATGCTTTAGTAGGGTGTATTCAAATTCTTGTTGTAGCTGTTCATTTGAACCCGAAGGCATAATAATTGGTCAATCATCTCATACGATGTATAGCAATAACATACTGAATTTACAAGTGTCTACGGCAATTAAAAATATCAGTATCACATGAACTGAAAAAGGTATATTGAGAGCATTGCCAAGGCTGCTGCGAAGAAGATGGGCTCTCTCTACCGTGCTTGAAAGATGCTTACGCCTGAAAGTATCATGTGCCTCTATAAGACCACCATTCGCCCATGTATGGAGTACTGTTGTCACATTTGGGCTGGTGCATCTGCTACTTGTCTCTCACTCCTTGACAGGGTTCAATAAAGAGTTGCCAACCTGATAGATCCTGAACTGTCTTATAAGCTTCAGTCTCTGTCCCATCGACGAAATGTTGCATCCCTCTGCCTGTTCTACCAGTATTTTAATGGTGAATGCTCTGACGAACTACAAGCACTTGTACCCTCTCGACGTGAATACCCCCGACAAACCCGACAAGCAGCTAAATCCCACCCCATCACAATAGAGATCCCTAGGTGTAAGAAAGCCAATAGTTTCTTCCCCAGAACTACTAGACTTTGGAACTCCCTTCCGAGATTCTGCTTTCTCAACTGGACTGATATGCAGAAGTTCAAGTGTAATGTGAACAGACATCTTGCTATTAATCTCCCTTCATAATACCCCTGCAACTTACGTCCCCGATAGTAGCCTCCTACTTCAAAGTGGCACTGTGCTTTGTTTGGGGTGAAAATTGAATAAATAAAAAAACAACAAGTCTGTAAACTTATTTAAGGCTCCTCGTACCGTTCGAGATTGCGCAATTCTTGCTTCATTATTCTCACTTTGCACTGGAGCCTTATATTACGTGTATGCATTGACTCTCGAGACCGTAAGGTTTATAGTGGTCTTTAAATATATTGTTCTTCGTAAAAATAGTAATTATGTTTAAGCACTAATTAACCTATAAAAATAATCTTAAGGTCATATTTCCATTAAAAGGAAATCGTTACTTACGCTTTTGTCACAATATTATGTTCAGCACTTTAGTACAAGCTGGCTGTAATCACACACCGTCGCCATAAACTATTAATTAACGCCATCTACTTCCACAACATCTCACTATCATATGGGCACTATTATTCTCTTCTTCGGTTCTTTTGTTGGCCTAATTGTCCCCCATTCGCATAAGTGAAACATCTTGATAATTCTCTTCACACTCAATCTCTTAAGCGTGTCTAATATAATAGTCATTTATTGAGAGTGCAGCCGAGCAGAGAGCACCAACTCCTGTCGACCTTTCGGCATGTCTAATTCATTTGTTAACGCGCCAAACTAAAAACGGTGCTGTTATTACAGCGAAGGCATTAATGTCATCTTATGATATATTTGATTTTGGAATAATAGCCATCAAGTGCCAAACATGTCCTGGCTTTGTTTAATGCACTTAAGGCTTTTCGACATTCAACAGACTTTATCATTGTTATTCGCTGACATGAAGTCGATAAAGGAACGAAACCGCCTTACAAATACGATATCGAACAATAGAATATCTTTGCGTATATTGCGACTGACATTTGGGGTCATAAACCAGACTCTGCAACGTTTTAAGATATGGAATCTGGCAACCTGAAATGCTTCCAGATCCCTATTTATGTATGTGAGGAAATTGTTAGTGTAAGACTTTTTTTTTTAATGTTGTGTTATATCGTCTTTTAGTACGTTTGGTATTGGAATGGCCATTACTGTAAGAAAGAAATGAGGAGAATGCGAGAAGAAAGGGAAATAGTCTAAGTAAAAAAAGGAAATTGAGAAAAAGTGGAAGAAAAAGAAGTAAGACGAGAAATAGAAGTAAAGTTAATAGTTGATAAGAGAATAAATGAAATGAAGAAGATACGCAACAAGATTAGAAAGTAGAATACGTGTAAGACAGATATATCCGTAGAGAGTTGGATATAAATGGAAAGACGGAGAGATTCATTCAGGTCAAAAGAGGTACGATTATCAACAAGGATTAAAGATATAAGTCTAATATAGACAGTGAAGAATTGATGAATTAGATAAGATTTTAGGTACTTGATTACTGATCACATTTGGATGTGGATATTCTGGTTTCGAATTCCGGTGTGAATACACTATATAGCCACACTGATGAGTTATAGGAGAGGAAACCCACTGATGAGTTATAGGTGAGGAAAAACACTGATTAGTTATAGGTTAGGAAACCCACTGATTAGTTATAGGTGAGTAAAAACACTGATGAGTTATAGGTTAGGAAACCCACTGATTAGTTATAGGTGAGGAAACCCACTGTTAAGTTATAGCTGGGGAAACCAAGTGATGAGTTATAGGAGAGGAAACCCACTGATGAGTTATTGGGGAGGAGGCCACTGATGAGTTATAGGTGAGGAAACCCACTGATGAGTTATTTGTGAGGAAAACACTGATGAGTTGTAGGAGAGGAAACCCACTCATGAGTTATATGAGAGGAAACCCACTCATAAGTTATAGGTGGGGAAACCCACTGATGATTTATAGGTGAGGAACCCCACTGATTAGTAAAAGGTGAGGAAACCCACTAATGAGTTTTAGGTGAGGAAACCCACTGTTGAGTTATAGATGAGGAACCCCACTGTTATGTTATAGGTGAAGAACCCCACTGATGAATTATAGGTGAGGAAACCCACTGATGAGTTATTGGGAGGAAAACCATTGATGAGTTATAGGTGAGGAAAATCACTGATGAGTTATAGGTAAGGAAAACCACTGATGAGTTATTTGTGAGGAAAAACACTTATGAGTTATAGGAGAAGAAACCCACTCATGAGTTATAGGTGAGGAACCCCACTGATGAGTTATAGGTGAGGAAACGCACTGATGAATTATAGGTGAGGAAACGCACTGATGAGTTATAGGTGGGGAAACCCACTGATGAGTTATAGGTGAGGAAACCCACTGATGAGTTATTGCTGAGGAAAGCCACTGATGAGTTATAGGTGAGGAAACGCACTGATGAATTATAGGTGAGGAAACGCACTGATGAGTTATAGGTCGGGAAACCCACTGATGAGTTATAGGTGGGGAAACCCACTGATGAGTTATTGCTGAGGAAACCCACTCATGAGTTATAGGTGAGGAAACGCACTGATGAGTTATAGATGACGAAACCCACTGATGAGTTATAGGTGGGGAAAGCCACTGATGAGTTATTGCTGAGGAAAGCCACTGATGAGTTATTGGTTAGGATACCCACCGATGAGTTTTTTGTGAGGAAAAACACTGATGAGTTATTGGTGAGGAAACCCACTGATGATTTATACGTGAGGAAACCCACTGGTATTATAGATGAGGAACCCCACTGATGAGTTATAAGTGAGGAAACCCATTGATGAGTTATAAAGTAGGAAACCCACTGATGAGTTATGGGTGAGGAACCCCACTGATGAGTTATAGGTGAGGAAACCCACTGATGAATTATAGGTGAGGAACCCCACTGATGAGTTATGGGTGAGGAAACCCACTGATGAGTTATAGGTGAGGAAACCCACTGATGAATTGTAGGTGAGGAAACCCACTGATGAGTTATAGGTGGGGAAACTGTTCGGAATCATTCTATCAAACACACACACGTATAATTATAGTTAAATAATAATTATTCTTTTATACTTAGGTAAGCTTACGCATTCATCAGTGTAAGATGATAACTCCTGCCGGTCGGTAGATTCTAACCCAGCCGTGAAGGCATCTTTGACTCCATTTACTAAACCTCTACCTCAAAACAAATTGCCAGGAGAATATAGGAAATTTATAGATAAAAAATAAACGCTTGATTCGGGCTCACACATTAAACTATCCAGAGTGTTCGAACGACGGAATTTGTGAACGTTATATAAAGGCGAGTGACTGCCTCTTAGTTTATACTTCTCAAACAGTGTCCATCTTTAAATATTTAAGTCTTATTCAAGGGGATTGATAATTATAATTCAATAATAATTATACTTTTATACCTACAAACACTAGTGTTTCCTGTTTATGCAATCATCAGTGTTGAATCACAATTACTACCGGTCTGGAGATTCGAGCCCACCTACCTTTCACTCCATTTATTAAGGCTCTATCTCTGTGCTATCAAACAATTGCCACGAGAATGAAAGGAATTGATAAACGTCCCATTAAATCACATAAATTCATATACGTAAACTTTAAGTATTTACTTCAACAGTGCTCAATACATAGGTAGAGCTAGGTAGTAAGTTATAAAAATATATTAGGCAATTAAGCTACACAGAATATTCCGCGTTTCATCCACGAATGCTAGCGTGGATAAAACACGGAATATTTTGTGTAGCTTAATTGCCATATATATTGTTACAACTTACTATATATATATATTTGGAAATGATGAAAAAACAATGTAAAGATACGTATTGATGGAAGATTAAGTGCAAAATGTACTAAGAGAACTGTCAAGTTTGGGGGCTGAAGCATCATGGTATTTGGAAGGTTTTCTAGCCAAGATACAACGCCTCTTGTCTGGTTAAAAAGTCGTGTAAATGCGCAGATCTATAAAAACATTGTTCAAGATCATGTTGTGCCAATCATACAGAATTCAGGTTTCGATAGGGCTACCTTTATGCAAGATAATTTCCCATGTCACAAAGCAAAGATGGTAATGAGTTACCTTGGAGAGCAAGATTTCGAAATTATGGATTAACCACTGCAAAGTTTTGTCTTAAGGCCAATAGAAAATCTTTGGAAGACTTAGGAGAGAAAGTTATGGAAAGAAATCATGGGTGAAGCTTCAAGAAGAATGGTCCAAAATTAGTATCGAGGATTGTCAAGAACTGATTCGCTTTTGTAGTCAAAGATGTGCAGCTGTCATTGAGAACAAGGGCTCATTTACGAAATATTGATTGTACATGTATTTTTATTGTTTTTTGGCTGTTTATAGGAGTATAGGAAAGTCTTAAAGTATGGGACAAAATTGAGGAAAATAATGTATTATTTTCCTCAATTTTGTCCCTTACTTGCAGACATTCCTGTTTTGAAAATAAATAAATAATTGTTATAATTCTTTTTCTAGATAGAAATGATTCAAATTTTAGTATGTTATTGCGGATGATAATGACTACCAGTTGTCAAAATTTCAGCTTTTCACAATTGTAATTTCTAACAAGTATTAGATTTTAAAATATTGTCCCTTAGTTTTGGACGCTACAGTATATTCTAACCATTGTATATATATTTTAATGATTATATATATATTCTAATCCCTGTATATATATATATATATATATATATATATATATATATATATATAATCATTGTATATATATTATAACCACTGTATATGATATTTTTATTTATTTTTTATTATATATACAAATTTATTAAAATAATAAAAAGATAAACAATTGAAGCATGCATGGTCCCCCGTGCACAGAAAATGAGCCCTCTCCCTCCATTTAGCCCCAAAAGTCCCCAAGGCCTTAACAAATTTAAATTTGAGTTCAGCACCATGCAAAACTGCTAAATAGACATACACAGAAAATTTTGGACAAATATGGTAAAATAGTCTACAAAATTGGAGTGTTTTTATTAACCTTAAAGAGCCCCTGGGGAACACCAAAGTGTTATCGCGAAGTGTAAACAAACAAAATTATATAGAAATCAGTTAGTTACAACTTTTCAGAAAGTTTATAAAAATTCAAGTCATCAATTTTTTTTTAATAAACAGAAAAGTGTCAATTTTAGTCATTTCAACCCGAAAGGCATCCCTACGGGCGCAAGCGGAGTTTTCCCAGAAAGTCCGTTCTGCTAGTTTTTTAGTCATATCATGTTTAATGTTTGTGCAAAATTTCAAAAAATTCCAAGGCGCTGTTTTTTAGAAAACTGCCGACGGACGAACGGACGAATGGACAAGGGGGAATTTTCAGGTCCACCCTCCTTTTGTCGGCGGAACAATGAAAACTATTATATACGTCCAAATAAAATATGGTTGATTTTATTAGTATAAAAAACGAGCTTCGAGGTGAAGACGCTATTTTATCGTTAAAAGAATCAACAAGAAATATTATTACTATATGAAATAGAATGGCGGTGGAAGGACCTGAATACTCAACGTTTCGGCCGATTTAGTCTGGCTTTTTCAAGAGGGATGGTGATTATATATATATTCTTTTCAAGAGAGAGGGTCACTATACATATATACATTCTAATCACTGTATGTATATATATGTATATATATATATATATATATATACTCCTATAAATTCGTTTCTCTTTTGTGTGTATTGATATTCATATTAAAAGCTTTCTTTTCTTCTATTTATTTAAAAAGAAAATACAATGTTCTTATATATGGGTCGTAGAATTGCATTCATTAGCAAAAGATCTAGCTAATTTGCATATTCTTTTAAACATTCATTTTAATTAATTCCCTATTAGTTTTTTCGGCTTTCTTATGGAATGATCATCTTTAGTTAACTATTACGTGTAATTATATTCATGCAGATATTCTACATGATTTATACTTGCATAATATTTGAGTAAAAACTGTACAGTAAACACAAAATTGTTTCCATATATATTTATCTATGCGTATATATTTTTGTTTTTCTATCTATATCTATCTATTATATCTATAAAAGTGAACGTGTCTGTGTATCTGTGTATGTGTGTGTCTGTATACATTTCCCTACGCAATAACTCTGTCAATTTTTAGTCTACAGACTCGAAATTTGATATACAGGATACTGAGATTTAGGAAAATCGATGTGATCGGTTTTTGGCCAGAAATTTGGCGATTAAGGTGTCAAAGTTCAACGATTTGGCCTTTGAGAACTCTACCAAACTCCTCCGACAATTTGGGGTCTACGCACTTGAAATTTTAGATATAGGTTCCTTGGACATGGATCTAACTTAATAACTTAATTTGACCCCAAAACAATAAATTTTAAGGGGTCATAATAGGAGTCAAAGTTTTAAAAAAATTGAGCTCTGCGGTCTCTTCCAAATTACTCAGACAATTTCTGGTCTAAATATTGGAAATTTTACATAAAGGGTATTCAGAGATAGGGCAAGCTTTTTCATCAATTTGGGTCGAAAATTTTTAGTTACCAATATATAAATGTATGTATGCATGTCTGTTTGCATGTCTGCCTTAAACTTTCAATCGAGGCGACGGATTTTACCAAGATCGGTATCGTTTTATAGCTCGACCTTTTATACAACAAATATAAAAAAAATAGCTAAAAACATTAATATCTTCACCTTAAACTAGGCACTTTTCTACAGGGGGGATCACTTTTTTCGTGGTTTTTTTTTTTTTTTTTTTTTTTTACCCGTTCTTTTCCTCCTTTGCGGTACAGGTTCGAGCCTGCCTTCCTACTACCACTTTTTTTTTTTTGCTCAACATACACATTCAAACACCCGGGCAACGCCGGGCTGACATGCTAGTATATATATATATATATATATATATATATATATATATATATATATATATATATATATATATATATATATATAAAGAATCGGCAACGTACTTTCATTCGGTTTAATCCGCAGTTCAATAAAGTATCGAAATAATTATCTCATAGATGTATCTTATAATTATAGAGGGAAGTGTTAGAGCCACACATAAATATGGTAAGCAATTAATAGGGACAAAAAAAGAACATCTTTCTCTAAAGTATCTAACTTAGAATAACGGATAATAAGTTCGAATGCAGTAAGTAATAAATATATATATATATATATATATATATATATATATATATATATATCTACAAAGGTGAAATTGTTAGTGTGTGTTGGTGAGTGTACATTTCTCTATCAAACTACTCTGTCAATTTTCAGTCTACAGACTCGAGATTTGACATAAGAAGCATTTAGATTTGGGAAAATCTTTTTAGTGGTTTTCGGACAGAAATTTGGCTGTCAAGGGGTCAAAGTTCAACGATTTGACCTTTGAAAACTCTACCAAACTTCTCCGCCAATTTTTGGTCTAAACACATTAAATTTTAAATGTAGGGTACTTCGACATGGATCAACAATTTTTAATGTGAGTTGAGCCCTAAACAATAAATGTTAAGAGATCAAAATTTGGGTAAAACTTTAGATCAAAATTTTAAAAAATTGACACCTGCGGCCTCTAGCAAATTACTCATCCAATTATTTGACCTTATACGTAAAATGTATTCAGACATAGAGCAAGCGTTTTAATCATTTTTTGGCCGAACATTTAACTGCTAAAGGGATCAAATTTTAAAAGATTTCACCTTTGCGGTCTTTAGCAAACTATTCAGCCAATTTTGGGTCTAAACATTTGGAATTTTACATAAAGGGTATTCAGACATGCAGCAAGCTTTTTAATGCAGACATTACTAAACTCACCCACCAATTTTGGGTTTAAACACTTGAAACTTTAGATGTAGGTTACCTGGACATGAGTCAAACATTTATATATATATATATATATATATATATATATATATATATATATATATATATATATATATATTTAAATAAGGGAGTAGTCACCAACAATGTGTATTTTTTAACATTATTTTATTATTCCGTGTCTTGGTTTTTCATTGAGAATTATGTTTGGATCATTGTAATAATGTTTTTAAGTCATTGAAATCGTTTACGCGCGTTTCAGACGATATGTGATACGTCCTCGTCAGAAATTATTTTCAAATGTGTAAAAATGGCGATTTTCGTAGTTAGTTTGAAGTTTTTCCAAGGGGTGGAGGCTTGTAAGTGTTTATTATACATTGGTATGCTGAATTTTTATTGCTTTTTTATTTGGTTTGTCCAGGGAGCTTTTGACCTCGCTGTAGTCAGTCGCTATCTCTTTCTACTAATGTGTTTTTCTTTTCCTTTAGGGTGGGTAGGGTGTGTGTATGTGTGTGTGTGTGTGTGCGCGTGTGTGTTTATGTGTGTGTGTGCGTGTGTGTTTATGTGTGTGTGTGCGCGCGTGTGTGTGCGTGTGTGTGTTTGCTTTATTGGTTTGGGAATGTGTATATTGTTTTATAGTATTTTGGGGTTATTTGCTTCCTTACGAAGGCGGCTGTGATCCGAGGTCGTTACTAATGTGTATGTGTGGGGAGGGGGAACTGGCTCTTCTGAAGTAAGGGTAAGGGTGCTTTCATTCTATTTTGATATTTATTTTTTGGATTCTTGGATTTTAGTATTGTGATTTTTTGTTTTAGTCTTATATTATGTTTGTTTAGAAAGAGGGGTGTATTTAAAATGGGGGATTTTTTTAATGTTTCTATTTATTTGTCTCCCCATGTGGGTATGGCCAGACCCAGGATCGGTTCCTAATGTGGGGAAGATTTTGTTCCCCAGAGGGGGGCATTGGAGGGGGTGTAGGTATGGGAGGGGGATGATAGAAGGGAAGATAGTCGTTTCAGTCATGAGGGGGTTCTCCTCCCCTGACTGAGGAGGGAGCGAGGTGTTGGAACAGATATTATACTATGGTTCTAGGTGTCTCCTAGTGTTGTTGGTTTCGAGGTTAAGTAGGGTTGGTATTGTTCAGTGTGTTGTATTAGAGATAGGGGTGTTATGTCTGTGTGTGGTTGTATGCGCGCACGTGTGTGTATTTTAATGTGTCGGTTCTGATTTATGTGTGGGTGTGTATATGTGTATTTGTATGGGTGTGCATGCGAGTGTACCTTGCATTTCATGTTTTTGTGTGATGGTATTAGGTTCTGTTCAGTCCAGGAGTGAATTTGGTGATGAAGTTTTTTCCTGTGTAAGTAAATAAAAATAATTGTCTGTTTGGAAGATTGGCATTATTTTGAAGCTGTTTCCACTGCATGTGTGTACGTGTTTTGAAACATAGAGGTCTGTTATCTGCAATTTTGATGTTGCTCTTATGTAAGGCCACTCTATTGCTGAAATTTTTGGTGGCGCCTATGTAGGATTTGTTGCATGTTGTGCATCTTAGTGCATATACTACATTTCTGGAGGTGCAATTTAGATCCTTTTTTATTTTGAATGTTTGTGCTGCGTTTTTGAATGTGTATGTGTTACCTTCTATTATTATGTCACATACTCCACATCGCGGTTTGTTGCATTTTGTAACTCCTTTTGTAGTATGTAGTATGTGTATACATACATAAAGTTATGAACAGTACATAGGCTTCGAACAAAGCCGGGCTGAACTGCAAGTAGCCTATAAAATTACTAACTGTTCTCCTCTTGTTTAGTATTACACTATTAATTATTCTTATTAGCGTCAACTTCAGAAAAAAATTCTAACACTATATTTTTCAAATGTAATCTTGACTACCTTAATAACTGAGAGACAGAACATTTTAATCAACGGATAATGTACTTGAAATTATTTCAAAATTATTTCTATAAATACGGGATGCAGAGAAAAGCTGTTTTAAAATAAGCTAGTATACAAAAACATTTTTTTTCTTTACATTTAAAATCCTCGTCAGATAAGGAGTTCTTTAGTTTTGTCGGTCTTTTCTCTCTCTCTCTCTCTCTCTCTCTCTCTCTCTCTCTCTCTCTCTCTCTCCCTCTCCCTCTCTCTCTCTCTCTCATTCCCTCGGAAGTAAAAAATCCACCCTTGTGTAGTTTCATGTAGGTTGTGCTAGCTATTAATGCACGTAGAACTCTTTAGCGTGTAGCCCAAAACGGCGCGTGCGTTCACCAGTATAAACGCCACAGCATAAATTGCATTATGTTAAGCATTTTTAAATACTGTTGGTGAATTATATGAACTTGAAAATATATTGTATCGTAGAAGCATGTTGGAGTACAATGTATATAATATAAAAAAAACACATACTGTTTTAAAACACGCGCAGATGTAAAAAAGAATTTTCTTTTTCTTTCTTTTTTCAATGTGAAATAATATTTTAACTTAAGATGTAAAATAAATTACTTTCATTTGCATCCTAGCGTGTTTGAAAACAGCTTATTTTATATTTTTTTATTTTATTCCGAGATGCTTCTACGAGCCGATATATTTTCAATTTCATATTTTTGGACAGTTTCATTGTATGATTATGCATTTGTTGTATTGCTCTTGCGATACGTATTTTATTAAACAGACGACTAATCAAAATAGCTTATTCATTTGAAATTCAAAAGTCGGTCAAAAATACTGGAATTCATTAAAAGTAGCTTACCTAAATACTATTTCTTTCACGCAATAACCAATAGCTAGAAAACCAAGAAAACTTAAATGAAAAGTGAATTTAAACGCAATTTAAGTTAAATCAAGTGTAAATCTAGATCTACCTTACTTGAAAATGCCCTCCATCAGCAATATCTGTATATTAAAATCTCTGAGAATATATTTGAATTCCTAAATGCTGCGTTTTATCCGCAGATAAATAGACAGGCACATGGAGAACCAGCATTTATAATCTAGATATGTGTAGGTATGTACTATATTTTTACAGTCGCATTAAGTCGTAGTTTCTGGAGACGGTGTTGGCTAATCGGAAAAAGAACAACATCTATTTCGAGATCTGATCTTTCGGCAGTCTTTTGCAAGCACAAACGTTGCCGGCCCATTCAACAGCACTGTAACATCACAAGATGGCGCACTATACAAGATCAGTCCTTAGTGTCACCAAAGTACATAAAGTAGATGAAATACACACAAAAAATAATAGAAATAAGAATGCCCATCTTACTGTAAATTGCTCAAAATGATCGCTTGATGATTCATTCTATTACCACCGCTTCCGGAAAGGAAACAATGGCATCAAGATGTTTGAAAGCTGTCAACTGAATCATGCTCTCGTATTTTGGCCTTTATTTTATTTCGGGACCAAAGTGGAGATGAGGCGGGGGGGGGCTGTGAATTTGATCACCAACAGCTGCTAACCCGCCTTTTCCTGTTTTGTCTTCACTCAAGCTATGGCACCCATTCCATCAAACTACCTTGTTACACACCTCGTCCGCTATATAAAAAAAGAATATATATATATATATATATATATATATATATATATATATATATATATAAAATATATGAGGAAACTTATGTATACGTTTGTACTGTGTAAGTGACGACCTGAAACAATTAGGCGGTTCTTGTTTTGTTTTTGCTTTGTGGCCATCTCAAGCATCTTGAATGGTACTAATAGAAACATGAGTTTTAAAGTACTCTACTTAGTGTATACTGAAGTCAGAATTTTAAATGGCATTATTTTTCTTCGTATTCAACATATATATATATATATATATATATATATATATGTGTGTGTGTGTGTGTGTGTGTGTGTGTGAATTTATATGTGTGTGAATATATTATTTCAATCAACACTATACTTACTTTGATATATATATATATATATATGTGTGTGTGTGTGTGTCTGTGTGTGTGTCTGTGTGTGTGCGTGTGTAAATATAGTGTTACAATTGACACTATTTGATCATTCATCGATAACTTCAGTTTAACATAAACATTATAAACTCAGCCCGAAGGGGTTCAGATATCAAACGCAAGCAATGTAAGGAATCGGCTGCATTCGTCATTGTCAGCGTTTCGAACAAAGTTTCCAGTGTTTTCGTGAAGCCAAAGATACCGATTGAAAATTAAACTAATATATAATGCGCATCGATTTTTTTTAATACTTGAATACTACGGCTATTAATCAGATCAGATATCACTAAATTACAATATATATATATATATATATATATATATATATATATAATTATATATATATATATACAGTCTTATTTTGTTACAAATAAATATTTTAATACAATATCTTACTGTACTGTTAATATATTACAGGGTGTCTGTATAGTAAGTTGTAAGACTGTATAGTAACTTTACGGACACCCTGTATATATATATATATATATATATATATATATATATATATATATATATATATATACTAGTAGGCAGAAGGAGAGTGAATGAGAATTAACGGATATTTCACCCTCCCCAATTTTATTATAATTTAAATCGCTGAAATCGCCCATTTTTCAATCAAGTTGATTAATTGCAGTCTCAAGTTGGGGATCCACCACTCTGCACCGGAAGGAAGCTTCACGTGTACCCTGCAGTGATTTAGTCCACAGTACATTGTAGTTTCCATTGCACTGTACAGAACCTACTGTTGATTTTATAAAATTATTTTTATAAATAACGTCTTGAATTAAAATTTAAAATGCGAAAGTCAAGTATCATGGTTTTATTGTGCTATAAACAGAAATATTCGTTTCGAACGCGCCTCTCTTATATCAAAGAACCTACTGTTGGTTTTATATGCCTGGCTTTTCTGCTTGTGCGGTAATAAAACTTCTCGTATGCACTTGTGATGTGAGGCTGGATAAAGCGTTAACTTTAGTCAAAATCGCCTATTCGTTTTTTCATTAGACTTTTACGATTATCGATTATCGATTATCGATACTCATCGAAGACATTCTGATACAAAAACTATCTCAGAACATTGTCATTTATACGAAAACCATTTAAAAGAAATAAAAAAATAAGTTGCGAATTTATACCTTAAATGCGATATCCGTTCATTATTTTTGTCACAAAGTGTGTAACAGCCTTGTATATTTTCTTTTGAAAAGTACGAATAAACTTTGTTTCTTAACTTTCCGTATAGCGGTTAGGTTAACCGTATGTGCTAAGAGGTTACGTCGTGATTTAAACGTTGACTTATTTATATTTTTAGCACTTTCTGTTTTGCATGAAGTCATTTCTTCAGACATTAAATGAAAAACCGGTGCAGCCCCCCCCCCCCAAAAAAAAACGATTAGAATTTAAAATCCGGGACACCAGTATAAACGCCACAGCATAAATTGCATTATGTTAAGCATTTTTAAATACTGTTGGTGATTTCATACGTAATACTGTGGATTTCTAGCTTCAAGTAAAGATGATTTCAAATATTTTATTTATTTTACTTAACGTATGTATCCTCTAATTCACTAATTAATTATTATATATCCTCTAATTCACTAATTAATTATTATGTATCCTCCAATTCACTAATTAATTATTATATATCCTCTAATTCACAGAGGCCTATTATGTCTCAGTGGCTATATGTCTAGGGGGCGAATAAAAATTTAAAAAATAATAAAAGAATCTACTTATATATAAAATCCTATTTCTGCGTAAGAGTTCGTTCCGTATATACTTCGAAATGCCTTAACCTATTGCGTTTTGCTGTCACAGAAATGTGCCATGTGTGTCTGGAAGTGTTCTCAGATGGGTTTTGTATCAGAATATCTCCGATAAAAATCTAAAAGCCAATGATCGAAAAAAATCCGATTAAAAAAGGAACAGTTAAATTTTTACCAAAGTAAACATCCTTATACAGCATAACAGCCTTTAGCTCTGCACAAACAAAAGGACCAGGCGTATAAAAGAAACAGTAGGTTCTTTGATAAGACAAAGGCGTGTTCGAAATGAATGTTTCTGTTTAAAGCTAAATTCAATCATGATACTTAACTGTTTAATTTTACAGTTTAATTCAAGCCATTACATAAAAATAGGTTCTCTACAGTGCAGTGTAAACTACAATGTATTATGGACCAATTCACTGCAGCGAGGCATATAAAGCCTATTCTTCGTGCTCCGTGGTGGCTACCTAACTAAAGTAGGCAATCCCAGGCAATGTTGAGTCGCCCTTCTAGCCTGAAATAAATATACGGTTTTAATAAAACAAAGTGTAACCGAACAAGTCATTCTCTTCGCTTAATATATCTAACCGTTACGTTTTTATTACTAAACTCAGGGATCAGGGTGAGAATAGAGGTTTCTAGTGCATATTTTTTATGCTGATGTTAAAGGTAATTAAGTCTCAGTTAAAAGATAGGCTCTTTGGTGTTGTGCGGTGTTTATCTGAACCTATCTCGAAGACCACTATAAAAAGAAGGAAAAGGGAAAAACGACCGAGAAAGATATAAAGAATTCTCGCGAGATTTATCGCAGTGATGGCGGACACAAGTATCGAATTATTAATGACGTCATTGCTAAAACACTGTGTACAAGACCATTATCTGAATTATATAATCTACTAGCACATCAAGTAAAGAAAAGTATTTTCATCCAACTTACAATATCGTATGGCTGTCAGTACATAAAATAATATACTACGGCCTTTCAGTGTTATCGTAAACCCCATTGAGTAAATCTGATTATATCCATTGAATAGGCATTCACTGACTGTTTAACCTACAATGCACAGTGTTAAAACATTTTTAAAAGAAAAACTAAAATAAGGTTTCATATATGGTAAACACTACTTAATACTGTATACACATGCCCTCTCTTTTTCAAAGTAGAATAAAATGCCAAATAAAAATATGTGTTTCTTTTTTGTAATGCCATGAGCTAAAAGTTTATAAATAAAAAAAGTTTAAAAACAATTTTCTTTATACGTGTTTTGATTTGAGTAAAGTTAGACAGACAGGCGCTCGCGGCGTTGTTTTTCGATGCAATCGCTCGTAAAGAAAATCTACATTAGCTAAAAGTAATTCGTTCAAACTCCTCGGCTTAACTTTCACAGAGCACATGAAGTGAATCAGATATATTGAGGGCATTGCTAGGGCTGCTGCAAAGAAGGTGGGCTCTCTTTACCGTGCTAGAAAATTACTTACGCCTGAGAGTATCCTGTACCTCTACAAGGCCATGTATGGAGTAATGTTGCCACATATGAACCGCTGCATCTGCTACTAGTCTCTCGCTCTTTGACAGGGTTAAAAAAGAGAGTTGCCAACCTAACAGGGTCTCGCAGAGTTAGCTAGGCTTCGATCCCTGTCCTGTTTCACAAGTATTTTAATGGTAGTTGCTCCGACGAACTACAACCCCCTCGACGTAAATACCCCGACAAACCCGACATGCAGCAAAATCTCATCCCTACACATTAGGGATCCTTAGATCCCAGAAAGCCTTCTATTGAAATAGTTGCTTCCTTCGGACTGCTAGAAGTTGGAATTCCCTTCCGGCTTACCGCTTCCCTAATTGTACTGACATGCAGAAGTTCAAGTGTAATGTAAACAGACATCTTACTGTTAAACTCCCTATATAGCCTCCTGCAAATTGCGTTTCCGATAGCAGCCCTCTCGGGGCGCCGGGTCGGCCGCGGGCCTTTTTGGCCTTCGGGCTAAAATGTCTCAAGTGTAGTATCTGTAATTGTCTGTATTTTTGAGATGAGGTGTTTTCATTGATTGAGATTGTCGAACTGACTTCCTTATCTTGGTTGTTATTCAGACCCATAGTAAGCTGCCGAGACTCAGCATGCCACCCACTGAGCAGATAAGCCTAGATGTGGTTAGCCTGCTCACTAAAGTCCCAACTAGTGAGGCATTAGCAGTAATTCAAGACAAACTAGCTGCGGACCTCTCCATAGAAGAGCGCACATGTGTACCATTGCCAAACTTAATGGAAATGCTGACATTCTGCATAGAAACAACCTACTTCAGAATGGGTACTAACCTATATCGACAAGAGGAGAGGCTAGCTATGGGCTGGCCATTATCACCAGTGATGGCGAACATATACATGGAATACTTCGAAGACATGGCCTTAGGTTCAGATCCTTTAAAGCCAACCATGTGGCTAAGATACGTTGATGACACCTTCATACTCTGGCCTCATCAGGAAGACATTCAGGCTCTCCTAGACCATGTGAACTCAATAAGACCATCGATACAGTTCACAATGGAGAAAGAAAAAGATAACCAACTGGCATTCCTTGATATACTCATATCACGCACAGGGTATGGGTTTAAGGCATCCGTATATCGCAAGCCTACCTTCACCGGACAATACCTTAACTTCAACTCCCATCACCCATACAGTATCAAACATGGAATCGCACGCTACTTACAACATCGAGCAGAGACAATAAGTAGCGAAACCATTACATACCACCAAGAAATGGTCAGGTTGAAGAATACCCTCCGTCGTAACAACTACCCCGATAGCATACTATCCACCAGACGTGTTAATAGTATAAGAGAGGAGAATGAACCCCAAAAACCTCCAACGGTCTGCCTACCATACATACGAGGCATCTCCGAAAAGATTCAGAGAATATGTGCCCCCTACAACATCAGGGCGGTATTCAAGAGCGAGTCAACACTCAGACGACACCTGGTACGAGTGAAGCCCCGCATGGAGGAGAACATGACCAAGAACTGCATATACTCCATCCCATGCAGTTGTAGAAAGGTTTACAAGGGTGAAACATGCCGCCCTCTTAAAGTAAGGGTGGAAGAACACCGAAAAGCGATAACTAAAGGGGAGACGGAAAAATAGGGTATAGCCAACCATGTCTGGATGGAGAGGGGGACCATCGCCCCCTATGGGATGAAATAAAAATAATAAACAGAGACCCACTGGAAAGTGAGAAAACTTAATGAAACAGCTGACATGCTCGGACATAACAACCTACTGAGCAAACCAAGCATAGAGCTGAATGCAATTTGGACACCTCTGATAGAGAAAACCTTGAATAACAACATAGGTTTAACATTAACAAAAACCAAATAAGAATTGTCCCAGTGGCTGAGTGGTCCTAGACGTTGTATCAAAGTTTACAGTTACTGAGTTCAATCCTGAACAAAGGCAGTGAAAAGTAACATTCAAAACAGAGAATCAGTAACTATGTCCCAGAGCCTAGCTGGATTCCGAACAAATAATAAAGGGTTAGGTTCGAGACTCCTAACAAACGGTTCCCCAGTTCGATACAAAACACCTGATGAAAGCTGGAGGGCAAAACGGCCGACAATCTCAATCAATGTAATATCTGTTCCGGCAGATACTGCAACCAAAGACCATATGTGAGGGCAACCCCACATATAAGACCATTGCTCTTGTAGCAATCAATTATTGGTCAATGTAGGAGAAACCCTTCATACCAATTGTCACTATCCAGCTCCTCTATTCCCCGAGGACCTGGTCCCCATTTTCCCAATCTCTCCACATTAAAAAACGGCCTTGTGCCTAATGTGATCAGTGGGGAAGCAAATAAATATACGGACGCTGCACTGTGCATTGTTTGAATTAACATACAATTTAAAAAATGTTTAAGCCTCATAGGTCGAGCACTGTCTATCAAAATCTAACCTCTGTCCGATCGCCGTAATGTTGCATTCCTGTGATTGTTTTGCAGGTACTTCCACGGAATGTGCCCTGACAAATCTGTCGCACTTGTACCTCTCCAATGTAAATAGTTCCGATCAACCCGAATAGCCCCTAAATCCTACTTGTTCGCTGTGGAGGTTCCTAAATGCCGGACAAGTTTTATTTTTCTCTAACAGCTTCTTTCTTCTGCTCTTTTCTCTTTTGTTCCCTATTTTTCCGAATGTAAAAACATGCAGAAATTGTAATATGAACAGACATCTCGGTGCACAACTCCTTACTTAGGGTGGTGACTGTGTAGACAAATAAATACTGGGACACAAAAAAAGTCGTTCGTTTTAATGGTACAACTCCGGACTTCGTTTGTTTTCAAGTTTTTGATATAAAAAATGTAGGAGGCTTTACTTTTGGAATTACCCGGTGTGTAGATAAGTACCAATTATTTCTTGCAGAAACATTTTAAAATATCTACATAAATAGAACAGTAGATCCATACGTGTTTCTATCTGTGTACGTAAATATTTAACCAATAATGTCTTAAACAACTACTCGCATTACACTGAAATTATCAGGAAACAGCAATCATGCACAAAGAATGGTTTCTAACGAATAAAATCTTTGTTTGGATGGATGAATAACACGTACAGATGTCGGCAAGTTGAAATGCAAAATGTTCATTTCAAATTGCCGTCATATTTGTATTAGTTTGTGCATGCGTAAAACGAATCATACCTAAAAATGGGTTAATTTTAAATTTGCCTTACCTGGCTGTCGGATTAGCTCAAACAGGAGGGAACGCGATTGATAGTGCTAACTAGTGTGGTTTCGATTCTAGCTGATGGCATTCAAGTCATATCTTGATATTTAAAAAAAATAAATACTATATATTATATAATACTAGCAAGCAGCCCGGCATTGCCCGATCGTAAAAAACGCTTAAATATGATATTTTGATTAATGCAGATTTCGTATTTATTATTATATTAGATTGGACCCAATGTATAGAAATGATTTTAAAAGTTTTTAGCAAAATGACTCGTGTGTCACCACCGAGAATCGAAACTAAAACATTTAGCTTACGATTTACTTTTTTTCATTTGACGTTAATGCCTGAGCTATGAAGATATGTTTGTTGCAATGCTAAAAATTAAAACATAAACTAATAGCTATTACGTTACGCATGCATATTCGTAATGTCGTCATTCGATCTTTACCTGGCAAATTCCATTTCTATAATTTTCACACTTTTGCGCCGATTTTCCCTTGCTAAAACGTAAATATAAAGTTTCGCATAGGTTCGAATACCGTATATATAAAGATTCATGTCTGTAGACTAAAAACTGACAGAGGAGTTTGGTAGGCATTTTTTTAAACAAATATGTATATACGCATACATAAATATATATATAGAAAGAAGTTTGTGTTTACTATAACGTTTTTACGCAAATATTCCACAAATATGAATTATGCATAAAACATGTAGAATATCTGCATGAATATAATAACACGTAATAGTTTACTAAAGATGATCATAAGAAAACCGAAAAAATAGTTTACTAAAGATGATCATAAGAAAACCAAAAAAACAAATAGGGGATTAACAAAAATGAATGTTTTAAAGAATGCGCAAATTAGCTAGATCTTTTGCAGATGAATGCAATTCCAGGGCCCACATGTATCAAAGTTGTATTTTCTT
>NC_136484.1:60576087-60591087 GCF_053919585.1 Euprymna scolopes | reverse complement strand
TAATTTATGGAGATGTGTGAAGAGCAAGGGGTTTCTATTCTATAGAGACGTTGAAAGATTGATGAAAGTCACTGCGATAGTGAACATTGAACAATTGAAGTAACAGTGTAAGTTCACATTAGAAAACCTTTAAAATTGATGGAAAGAAATGAAAAAAAGAAGTGACTCCAGGGAAAGAGGGACACATAAAGATCAGGCCAGATATAGATTAGCTTAGAAGTCAATTTCTAAAAGCCGGCCACCATATGCTAGTGTGTAAAATGTACGTTAAATTGAATATAAGCGAGATAAGACACTGATAGAATTCAGATGAAAAATCCTGTAATACTTTCAAGGAGTATTTAAGAATAGAGCAATATATTTGGCTAACTGCATTTCATTTCCTCTGATGATATGTGCCATTGTTGAAAATCCATGGATTAAGGAAATTAATATAACCCCTTCTATATATTCCTTTTGTCAAGCAATAAATTCTTAAATCGAATATATGTCTCTATATGTTGTTTTTTTGAGAATTTAAAATTTAACCACGAAACTTAAATTGAATATGATATATATATATATATATATATATATATCGATTTCGAATCTCACTAGATTCAGCCACTCTGATAAATCGTAGACGACGAAACACGTGTCAGTGGATAATTATATTAAAAAATCTATATATTATCTATATATTAATATGCTTGTCCGTACGGTGTCACGTCATCATCATCGCAAACATTAATTAATGAAACGCGTCATCATCATCGCAAACATTAATTAATGTGAATTATCTCCCTTTATTGTTCAATCTTTATTAGTTAAAAATCGTTAAACCCTTTTATTTACCAAAACTTCCCTGCTAGTTATTATTATTATTATTATTATTATTATTATTATTATTATTATTATTATTATTATTATTATTATTATTATTCAATACCAATTTGACTAATTCACCCTGACGATGAATTCCGAAGGATTTGGAAGTAATCACACTTGCAACAAATATTGCGATTACATCGGCCAGTTCCTGCCAGAAGCGAAGACAATTGTTCGGAAGTTGGAAAGGACAAAAAAAACAAAAAAACAAACAGAATTAATAGACAAAAAATGTCTATTTTAATTAATCAAAATTATAAAACATATCTTCTAAGCGTAATAGGTTGGAATGTATTTTATTTTAATTCAGTTTCATTCAAAGTAAGTGAAAAGGAGTTTTAACGGGGATCAAGAATCCGTGAAAATTTAGATACCTTCGATTTTTGTGTAGTAAAAGAAAAGTATTACACCTTAATTAATATTTTGTAAATTCCAATACTATTCGTGTATTTGAATTGGTGTTTCAGAAGTCATAATATTAGCAGAAACTTCTGTGTGAAAATCCAAAGTTATTAGTTTGCGATTGAATTTTTACTTATGATCACAAGATAACAATTGAAGAAAAACTCTCTGGATTTAATTTTCTCCTTAAGTTGTCATAATATTTAGATATGTTTTAGACGTATTTAAATATTTTCTAGAATTAAAATCATTTCAAGTTAAGGTTTAGTATCATATCGTGATTGGAATTTTCATAAGGGGGCATAAATTTACGCCGTGGCTGGGGAAAGGTGCTAGTCCAGCCACACTGATGAGTTGAGATACAACAAAACAGTACTGTATGTGGATGACTATTAAGCTCCCCCACTCTTTGAATTGAGCACCTTCGCAAATGTATTTTCACCTGATACTTTGTTTGGCTATTAAGCGAAACCCATTATGCAAAACAAACAAGCAGTTCGAGCATGGTAAACCCTTGGGCAAATGCTTATTTAATTGGCACTTGAGAGACATTTGCGGACACCGATTCGTAGTCCTGTGGGTAGAGCTGCCAACTGTCATTTCGATGGTTTTTGGTTCGATCCACGGCTGAGGAAAGGTGTTAGTCTAGTCACACTGATGAGTTGTGATACAACGAAACAGTACGGTATGCGGATGACTATATATATATATATATATATATATATATATATATATATATATATATATATATATATGACGAGGTTCAAATCTTTCGACTAGCGGTAATCGTCACTCCCTGCACTGAAGATTGCAGATTATTGATTATATGTATATGTGCGTGTACGTATATATGTCTATATGGTCGAGGTCTTTTTAAGCATAAAATCCCCCAAAAATGACATGTGAGAAAACGTCTTACGTCGCCATATTGTATTTCAAAAAGAACATATATATATATATATATATATATATATATATATATATATATATATATATATATATATATATATATATATATATATAATCATTCTGTTATAACGACATACACTAGTGTTTCATACTTATGCAATAATCAATGACGAATGTGAAAATTCTTGCTGGTCGGGAGATTCGAACCCAGTCCCACGAAACCACCTACTGCTATAACTTTACCTCTGGGCCACCAAACAATTGGTGCGAGAACAAAGAGAATTACCTATTAATAAATGCACATTTCGGGCGCACACATTAAACAATCAAAAGTGTTTAACCGAGCGAAAGTTGTGAACGTTGCAGGAATGCGAGTTGGCTGCCTCTTAGTTTATATGTTCCAGACAGTGACTATTTTTACTTATCCCTGCGGGGGCTTGATAATATATATATGTATGTATGTCTACATCACAAGGACGTAATGTACCATCGCATTTTTAAATACAAGACGTTTTGTTTGCTGTGCTGTGGATTAGTTCAATGTTTAGCATTTAACGCCAACTAGAACTGAATTAATCTTTTTTTGTGCATTTTCTGTTGCACGCAGATTTGTTAGAAAAAAAGACCAACCAAAAACCTCTAATCGAAAAAGTACATATTCAGCTGTGAGATCGGTCTACATTTTGATGCAATATTTTTATTGGAGTTTTGATAAAACGTTATCAGACATCTTGATGATATTTAGTTCTTTCCTACAGCAGGAACATAGAAACCAGGGTCGGGAAAGGGGACTAAAAAGTCGGGGCCCCAGAAAAGGGGCACTTTGAATTGCAGAAATGCCTGGGAATGCCCGTCGACATTCCCTGCTAAAGGGCGTTTAAGACGATTAGCAATAAACTAACACGTTCTCAAAGAGAAGACAAAGCCTGGAAGGATGAACCTCCTTGCAAGGCACAGTACTAGCATCACACCGCAAGCTACAGCGACCAGATTATTGCAGGAATGGTCTAAACACTTTTGAGTTTGGGATCAAGGATAAAATCCCTTGCCGCCATCTTGGATTTGAAAAAAGCATCCGTTTACCAACTTTAATGTGACATTGTGATATATGCTGTACATTTAATCTGGTCTATAATCTGAAGTACCTCATGTTGTTTTTAATGTTGCTACTACTTAAAGCATTTGACATCGTCGCTGGATACTTGTCCAAAATATGTGACTTTTACACGATTTTACATTTTATCAGTGAGTAATTCAATCACTGTTCTGCCCTGGATTTTATTTGCGCCGCCATTTAAAATGAGATTTACAATGATTTAGAAAAAAAAATTAAACTTGAGAAAAGACGACTGACATCGGAAACATAAAAGTCATCAACAATCAACTCAGGAGCAAGAATGAAAACATCGAAATACTGAAATTTATTCTAATTAGTTTGTATAAATTATCATACTAATTACAAAATGAAAATTTCTGTGTTTGTTATGCAATAGAAAAACAGTGTTTCGTTTGCATTTTTAATAGCATATTTATTTTGGCACACCTGTTTACTGTTAGATAACCGAAGTTAAGCTATGTTAAGCGTGATCACTACTAGATGGGTGACCATGTGTGTTTGTGTGTTGGAAGACAGCGATATTTCCTGGCAAAAAGAGAAAAAAATTGCAAAACCTAAAGCTCGTTAAAATCACCTCGCATTAGTGTTTTAAACATGTTTGCTGGAAACGTCTTTTTTTCGAAAGAAGCCACCAAGTATTTGTGTCGGACACAGATATGGAGAATTGCTCTTACATTTTTTGTGTGATGTAGTTCATATTTACTTGTATCGTAACGAGGGCAGAGTTGGACACAAGGTGAGGTTTTTATGTGGGGAAATCCAGCTCCTTAAAATAGACATATTGGAATGGGATAAAATAAAAATTGTATATCAGGAACTATGTACAGAGTATAATGATTAAATTGTGTACAGCTTTATTTAAAAACTTTATTGAAAAAAAATCGATTCAGATGACTTGATTATGTAGTAGAGCTGACAGCAATTTAATGTAGCTGCTTTTAACCTCAATCACTGTTTCAGTACGAGTCCGAAAATAAGAGCATGCCGTTTCCACAAGGGTCGGCGGGAGCTCGGCCAATACTCGGTGGATGGCGACGACCAGACTGGCTTTGTTGTTATAGGAGGTCATGTTTGTGATGTTCTCGACATATGATCAAATGAAGTAGTCAAGCGGGTTCAAGTCGGGGGAAGAGGTGGGACCAATGAGAGAATAGGACAAAAGTGTAGCACTCCTTTTGCTTACCACACACTTCAGCACATCAAAGTGCACTTTTGAGCCGACTTCGAAGATATGAGGTGGCATGTTGTGACCCTCACTTGAAACCACACCCAAAACCATAACCGTGGGTCGTCCGATGTGTTGAGCTGTACCCTCAACTGTTGAATCGTCCGGATTTACATTTTGAGGGTGCTGACAATGGTCCTGTTCTCATAACTTGGATCTGTAGAGAACATTGTACTGCGGCGCATCTCCGATCTCGTCCGTTGGACATTGTGCCACTTTCAAATATGATAGAATACTCGTATCACTATTGGGATTTGTACACAACTGGCCAACTATTGGTCTGCAACATATAAAGAAAACCGATTTTTATCAAACAGATTTGTACACAACTGGCCAACTATTGGTCTGCAACATATAAAGAAAACCGATTTTTATCAAACAGATTTGTACACAACTGGCCAACTATTGGTCTGCAACATATAAAGAAAACCGATTTTTATCAAACAGATTTGTACACAACTGGCCAACTATTGGTCTGCAACATATAAAGAAAACCGATTTTTATCAAACAGATTTGTACACAACTGGCAAACTATTGGTCTACAACATATAAAGAAAACACATTTTTATCAAACAGATTTGTACACAACTGGCCAACTATTGGTCTGCAACATATAAAGAAAACCGATTTTTATCAAACAGATTTGTACACAACTGGCCAACTATTGGTCTGCAACATATAAAGAAAACCGATTTTTATCAAACAGATTTGTACACAACTGGCCAACTATTGGTCTGCAACATATAAAGAAAACCGATTTTTATCAAACAGATTTGTACACAACTGGCCAACTATTGGTCTGCAACATATAAAGAAAACCGATTTTTATCAAACAGATTTGTACACAACTGGCCAACTATTGGTCTGCAACATATAAAGAAAACCGATTTTTATCAAACAGATTTGTACACAACTGGCCAACTATTGGTCTGCAACATATAAAGAAAACCGATTTTTATCAAACAGATTTGTACACAACTGGCAAACTATTGGTCTACAACATATAAAGAAAACACATTTTTATCAAACAGATTTGTACACAACTGGCCAACTATTGGTCTACAACATATAAAGAAAACCGATTTTTATCAAACAGATTTGTACACAACTGGCCAACTATTGGTCTGCAACATATAAAGAAAACCGATTTTTATCAAACAGATTTGTACACAACTGGCCAACTATTGGTCTGCAACATATAAAGAAAACCGATTTTTATCAAACAGATTTGTACACAACTGGCCAACTATTGGTCTGCAACATATAAAGAAAACCGATTTTTATCAAACAGATTTGTACACAACTGGCCAACTATTGGTCTGCAACATATAAAGAAAACCGATTTTTATCAAACAGATTTGTACACAACTGGCCAACTATTGGTCTGCAACATATAAAGAAAACCGATTTTTATCAAACAGATTTGTACACAACTGGCCAACTATTGGTCTGCAACATATAAAGAAAACCGATTTTTATCAAACAGATTTGTACACAACTGGCCAACTATTGGTCTGCAACATATAAAGAAAACCGATTTTTATCAAACAGATTTGTACACAACTGGCCAACTATTGGTCTGCAACATATAAAGAAAACCGATTTTTATCAAACAGATTTGTACACAACTGGCCAACTATTGGTCTGCAACATATAAAGAAAACCGATTTTTATCAAACAGATTTGTACACAACTGGCCAACTATTGGTCTGCAACATATAAAGAAAACCGATTTTTATCAAACAGATTTGTACACAACTGGCCAACTATTGGTCTGCAACATATAAAGAAAACCGATTTTTATCAAACAGATTTGTACACAACTGGCCAACTATTGGTCTGCAACATATAAAGAAAACCGATTTTTATCAAACAGATTTGTACACAACTGGCCAACTATTGGTCTGCAACATATAAAGAAAACCGATTTTTATCAAACAGAAATGGAATCGCATCGTCCTTTCTAGGGCGACAATTTTATCGTCCCGCCTTGTATATGTTATATCGCGAGACTTGCTGAACAGAAACCTGCTCAGTCAATGAAAAGAGAAATATGTGAGATAGAAATGATTCGAAAAGCAAACGACTTTATGGATACGTAGACATTATTGAGCGTTACAGCTCTGTATGACCTACAGCTCGAGATTAGCAAGTCTCCATGAATGGTATAGATCTTAAACAGTCTAAGCGTATAACTGGAACCAAGAAGGTGACAAAACGAGTCTTGAACAGACATTTTCCCCGTTTCCTTTGTTGACTCGACGCAAGAAATATGTATTTGTTAATGAATGCAGGCACGTTTATGAATACGCATTGCACTATTTCGTTCCGGGTTAAATGTTTAAGAGTGTAAAATTAAATACCAGAATAACCAGCTCCATCTAAGCCACAGTCTACAGTAGTGAATACTGAGGGAAGTAGATGTAGCAGAAAAATATATTACGGTAAAAATCAAAACGGACAAACTTCTATGCGTAGTAGACCATAAAATTGGAAGTCACAATGTAATTTGAAAATGTTATCATTTTCGAAAATCTTTTCAAATGCATTTTTAGCACTGGGTAAGATATGACAATCTATATCTATGGCTTATATATATATATATATATATATATATATATATATATATGTGTGTGTGTGTGTGTGTGTGTGTATTATATATATAAATATATATATATATATATATATATATATATATATATATATTATATATATTATATATACTATTTTTATTCGGGTTATTCATTCTTTCTCTAATACTATAATATGTACATATTTGATAGGTTAATATCTTAGTTCTAGTGATTGGATATTTACACTATCGAAATGTAACTGGGTGCCTATATAGCATATATTTATTCATCTTTGTGGGGTGTTCAGTTCAGTTAAGGCCCTGATTAGAGTGTTAAGTTATCATTTGGGGTTAATTGTGCGGTTGGTTCCTAATATAGTGTTGCTTTTTTGATAATAGTTCCTGTAGGTACATATCAACATTCCAATTAAGGGCGTTCACGACCCATAGACAATTTTCGTTAAACGTTTTCGGATGCTTATTTATTAAATATGTGAAATGCACTCACCTTAATATAATTGTTGGCAAAACGTGTTGCTGCTCGGTTAATTTGGTATAAGCGGCGGATGTTTCAGGTGGAGCTGTAAGGTAAACAGGGGATGGTTCTTACCTTAAAATTAGTAAGTTGCTTGATGTAAGCGTCTTCTTCAATGATTAGGTGAATGTCGTTATTAATACGCGGTTTGTTGGTTTATAGTGAGTATACTTAATGACAACCGTCGAAAATTGTGCTAGTTCTAGGGTCAATGGTAGGAACGATTTGGGTGTGACGGGGACGGGTATCCGAGGCATTTAAGTGTGTTGGTACTATTTCGGAATGTGACCTAATTAAGGGAAGGGTTTATATAAATAGCTTCAAGGATTTGTAGCTTCTTAACATTTGTTTATTGGTGTAGTATTTTTGTGTTGTTGATTAAAATTTCTCTGTATTCGAGTTATGATATTGTTGGATATGAATAGGTTATTAAGTGTTACGTGATTTGATAGCAAAAAAGATACACCATGCATAGGTCGGCTTGTTGACAGAGAATAAATAGATTGGTGTACAAATAAGTAATTATATATTAAAAGACACGACCGGGTTGAAGTAAATACTCAGACTAATAGGCAGACACTAATAAATAACAAATTACATTGGAAAATGTAAAAACGAATGTTACAAGCAGCATAAAGCGAGTGAAATAATGATAACACTAAGGATCCCGGATAGACAGCGAAATGAAGGAACATTTGTTGAAAATGAAGATCGAAGAATAGGGAAGGAAAGAAAGAAAAAACGTAAAAATAAAAACAGAATACGAAATAGAAATATAACCGAACGGAACGGACGATTTTGCGTAGCAGTTTCCCAATGACAATGGCCAAACTGTTGAGAAGACGGCGAGTCAGGTTGTCGTCCCCCGCTCATCACTCATTCGGTCATAAAAGCGCGCCAAGAAAAGGGAATGTTTTCTAAAATGGACGAATGATATGTAAAGTCACGAAATTGTGCGTTACAAGAGAGAGGAAAAGTGAAAGTGATCGGAACTCGTTATGGCTTCGCCCATTACAGTTACTTTGACGGGCGGCAACTGCATGGAACAGTGATTCAGCGCGCGTATAGTTGACAGGAAAGAAGTCCACCACGCCGAGGCAAAATATATACGCCTCAAATCCCGGTCTCTTCCTCTTTTACGCTGGTTTAGCCACAATGTGGCTAGAAATTTTGCCCATTTTCTCTTTAGATTTTTTTGTTGTTGTTGCCTTTCTTTCTTTTCTCTTTTCTTTTCTCTTTTCTTTTCCTCTTCATTTACTTTTCGTTTTTTTATGTTTTATACACTTGTTTTTTGTTATTGTTTTTTGTTTCTGTTTGATTTTTTTTTCGATTTGTTCCCTTCAATTTTCTATTTGTTTCAATATTTTTTTTTTTGTTCCGTTGCGATTTTTCTTTCTTTTTAGTTTCTTTTTCCTTTTAAATACTCTCTTTTTTTACCTTTCGTTTTATCTTTCCCTCTCCCGCTTTTATTTTTTGATTCATTAATTCATATTTACATCCAGTTTTATTTATTTCATTTATTTTTTCAATGAATTTTCTGTATTTTATCTTCTTTCCTTGTCTTTCTTTCACTTATGTTTTTTTTCTCTTTTTATCTTATGTTTGCTTTTATGTTACATTCGTTTAAATACTTGTTCCCTCAGTATTTCGTCCGATGCTCTTCCAAAGATGAATAGTATTCAATTCAATATGTAATCCATCAAGTTGTTTACATTTTAATATGTGATCTACCCATTAGCTCTGAATTTTACTAACTCCTTGGTTAGGGTTAAATTAAGATGATTAGATACACTAACTAAAGTGCGACCGCATGTTACGTTACGTAACGAGTTTGTAATGTTATTCTCTTCTTGTCCATAGCTAAATAATGGATGATTCGCTAGGGCTATCAAGGGTTTTTTTTTTTTATCGTGACGCCGTCACTCGATGGGGTTTTATTTATCATGCAATATCACCATTATTTTTCCTCAATCAGTTTGAGAAGCTGTCCGTGAACTACAGTAATTGATTTCGCGATGAACTTTATTTTATAGAATGTCAACAATAATCTAGGCTAAAAACGAGTCGAGAACACGATGGATATATTAGGAGTTAATAATATTGAATATTAGGAGTGGATAGAAAATTACAGCACTGACTCTACTTAAAACACCATTCGACCAAGAAAGCAGAAATTCTTTCCCGTAATAAAGAAACATCGCTCACTGTGTGTCAATAAATACTGTTTTGTTAGTTTTATTTATTTTACGGCATCTCAACCCTTTACAGGATATTTAATACCAACTGCTGTCAGTTTTATAAAAGATTTTATGTTGCAACGTCTTTATATATTTATAATATTTATTCATTGTTTTTTGTTTGATTTTTTTGTTTTACAGATATGAACTTATTTTCGTTTATTTTATATCGAATCCCGCCATTTTGATTAGTCGGTTTATAAGTTTCAAGTTTTTCATCTTCTGTTTTGTAGAAAAAATCTTGGTGCTAGTAAACTTATTGATCGGCGCTGTATTTTAAATGGTATTTTCAAGTTTAATTAAAGTTTCAAGGATCTGTTTTTATTCAATTGTAAGGTTAAAGTACAGAATAGGTACAAATTACCCTCCATGTTTAGAACGGCTTTCTAAATAATAAGGTTATTATTTCAGGACAGATCAATAAGTGCACTAGTATCGAAAATTGTTTTTGTTTTTTGCCTTGCAAAACATGATTGAGTTTTGCAAGGGAAAAAGAAAAATCATAATATCAACGTTTTGCGCATTTAAATCATATCATCAGATATCATCAGAAAACTTGATCTAGTAGCACTGAGAAGAATAAAATTAAAATAGATGGATTGCTTTTCTTTTTTCTTTCTTCTTGTTCAATCATCGTTTCTTTTCTTTTTAACCTTTTCGTTCTTTATTTATTTTTATTCTTACCTTCTTGCTATGTTGATAGTTTTTCTCTCATACTCGTGCCATTTTCTTAGCTAAAATACGTGTTTGTTTTTTTTACATTTTTCGAACACAACGCCATTTTACACTTTTTATTTTATATGTCTATTTCCTTCGAAATTTGATTTCTTTTTAATTTGCATGAATTTGGGGAGCGGGAATTACTTAGTATCTTTCTCTGTAAATGGTATGCTACTTAACTGTGATTAATTTTCTGCTTTTTTAAAGATATATAAAAAATATATCACCATTTTACTTTATTTTTTCTTTACTTTAGTATGTGTTTTTTTTTAATATAAAAAAACGACTTCTCACATAAATATTTCCCTGAATAGCAGCCTATTTAACAGCGTTCAGCTGATTTTTAAAAAGTCTCATTTAATTTCTATTTCAAGCATTTTTAAATACTTATTTCTTTTAAAATGACCAACAGAGTCTCGTTTAAAATCTGCTCTTTTATGCCAGGTTTCTTTTGTTGTTTATAATATTTAAAAGTGAAACCAGTGTTCCATGTTCGGTTAACGCACCAATCGAAGAATAAAAAAGGCAATGTCGCAGAAATGATGGCGACGGTTTTATGATAGCAATTCGGTCTTGAACAAAAGTCGATGAGATGGACGTGAGAGGCTTTTAGACAAAAACCCTTTAGCCAACGAGTCCCTCCTTAAAATAGCAGTCATAAATCACAGAATCCGTGTTTGGAACGATGATATTTGCGAATAATTAAAGCATCAACCAGGTTTTCATTTTATGCGAAACACCAGTTTTAGTAGTTCTTTTATACTTTTGTTCTATTTATTATTTATTTGGGGTTTCATTAATTGAATGTAAAACTACCATATATATATATATATATATATATATAGTACTGTTTCGCTATTCCACAGCTCATCAGTGCGACTAGACAAGCAACTACCCCAGGCCAGGATCGAAACGACAGTCGGAGTTTCTAACCGTGCGCTATACGGCTGCTGCAGTGAATTGACAATGTTTTTACATTGTCCAAATACCTGAGCTCAGTTTGTTTACACAAAAAGCATCGCTTCATACGCTAATGGTAATTTGTATAAAAATATATATACTAGCCAAAGTACCCGTCGTTGACTGGGTTCAAAAACAGCTTACAGAAAATGGACTCTGATTTATGAAAGTATGATAGGTTATGAAAAGGAAGGATTGTAAAGAGATAGCTTCGAATTTGGAGGTATCAAAACCAAAGTAAAATATGATAAAAGTAAAAATAAGATAGATAAACCCCATAATTTATTATACTATACCTGTTCACACTGAAACGCTTGTCACAATATTCTGTGGGCCTATATTCAAAAAAACCTTGTTAAACTTTGTGACATATTTCCATTCTATGGAGGTAAGGTGCGAACGAACACCCCATAATTTTATTATACCATATTTCTTCAAACTGAAACATAATCATCAAAGAATACTTACGCAGATAGATATGAAAAGTCTTTATTAAAGTTTGCGCCAATTTCCATTCTATGGAGGCCAGGCGCGAAAGCAGACCGCACAATTTTAGTATACCATCCCTGTTTAAGTTAAAACATACTTATCAAAGTATTATTATGTACATCTATATCAAAAACACTTGTAAACGTTTTTTTCTTTTTAATTTTTAAATTTTTTATTTCCATACTTTGTGGATCAGGCGCGAACGCTGACCCCACAATTTTAATGAACCACCGTTCTGCCAGATCAAACATACCCATTCCTGTGTCTCGATACATCTTCTATCATTATATGTAATCAGTTTTCTATAATAGCCAACCATATAGGGGCCTATTCGTGACCAGACACACACACACAGATACACACACACATTCAGCTTTATATTATATATGTATATATATATATATAATAAATATATATGTATATATATACATAATCATTATATACCCACACAAATATATATATATATATATATATATATATATATATATATATATATATATATATATATATATATATATATATATATATATATATATATATAAGAGAAAACAAACTAAACTGTAAATTAAAATTTGCAATTAAATTTATTATTCGACATACTACTCCTGCTAATAATTTTCAAGGTCCTTATTCCGCGGAGTTTCAAAGAAAGCTGTTCTTGCTATTCTTCTCATCAAAGGAAAGAAAGAAAATTAGCAAATTTTATTTTTTGCTAGGCTAGAATTTGCTGGTTGAAGCATTAGATGAAATTACAAATTTATGATAGTCATAAATTGCAAAATGTTCATGTCCGTTACGAAACGCGTGAAGAAATGTGATAAAAAAAATGTGGGAAATGTGGAAAAGAACAAAGACAACCCGGGAACAACATCCTGCTTATTTGAAGACTCTTTCAATAGTAATCCTAAAAGCAAAAAAAGATTTGAAAAAAAAGGAATCCAACAGATAGAATTTAAAATCCAGTGGTAATATAATCCGGTAGGAAAAAAGTTGATAAAATCAAGTTAAATTGATAAAAATTGTTCATTCACTCAGTATAATCCAAAAATAGCAAGTTTGATCGTCAGTTGAATAGAAGAAAGACAAATAAAGATAGAAAAAAACCTACAGGTCAGTTAACATTGTTGGTTAAGAAGTGGCTCATTCATATAATCAATTGATCTTGGCATTCTGTATATGTTAAACGTAAATGGAGACGCTCTGATATTATTGTAGCTCTTTTGTTAAAACTGCAAAAGTATTTATCTAAGTTAGCAGGGACGCCCAGTGTAGCCCAGTCGTAAAGTACCCTTAAATATGATATTTTAAATTCTTGCAAATTTCGTATATATTATTACAGAGTTGATGTTCTATCGATTTTTATATATTTTAAAGCTGCGATTTCAAAAGTAAAATATATCCATATTGACTTGGTCCCATCAGCTTGAATCGAAACCGAAACTTTAACTCATGAGGAATTCTTGATGAAATTATTCACAAAAAAATAATTACTAGATTGCTATTAGCTATAATCGAAACCGAAACCAAAACATATGAAGAATTCTTCGTAAATTTATTTAATACGAGAACTGGAAGTCCATAACAATTAAACGAGAGTCAATCGGATGTAAGCATAATATATATATATATATATATATATATATATATATATATATATATATATATATATATATATATGCAGGGAGAAACGACGTTGCCCGGGATTGAATAATGATCAACGAATACTTCACACTCCTATATTTTTATCATCATCAAAATCCGTGAAATCTCCCGGGAGGAAGCTTCACATGCAGTAACTTAGTAAAAATATATGTTATTATACATTGCACTCTAGAGAACCTACGGTTTCTTTCATAAAATTATTTTACATAAACTTCTTTCCAGCAAAATAAAAAAAACTTTAAAAAATTTATGTGTGGGGTTTGAACCTATAGACCACGTCATGCAAAAAGAAAAACAAACAAAAAACAGAACAATACGTAAATTTTCAAGTCTTATAGCAATTAAAGAAAACAAAATTTAATTTGCAGTTAAAGAAAAAAAGTGAAAAAGTTTACGTGCGGAGTTTGAACCTATAGATCACGTCCTGAAAAAAGAAGCAATAACAAAACACGCTGTCTAGTAACTCATAGTAGAATTTTCACGGCTCTATCATTGTTGCTAAGCGACGACATGGAAAGAATAGCTTTACCGATGATAGATAAATTAAAATAGCGGTTTCTATTATCGATTATCGGTAATTATCGGTGGTATTCTGAAACAAAACTTAACTAAGATCACTCCCAGTCTTATACACTTAAGTTCTGTAAATGTTAAAGAAAAGCTGTTCAGTCGTTTCGGAGTCTATAAGGAACGAACTCACACAAGCAGACTCGAATTTTGTTTAAAGAGTTGCATTTATATAATTGTAGATATATATACATATATATACAGATATATACATATATATAAATATACATATATATATACATATATATACATATATGATGATTGCAACGTCTTGTCAGACGAGTGCCACTCCCTCAGACATTTAAAATCCATGATTCCAAATGTCTGAGGGAGTATCTATACAAATATGATGTTACAGAGTCTTAGCTTTGTACGACAGCTAAGTCTCTCTCTCTCGGTTCAAAATGTTGAGATCCAGCAACAAGCTAGAGCAAGATAGCTGGCAACAAATTAAACTGCAGACCAGCTTAATGCGGGTACTGGTCTTCCGCTTTATGGTTTTTTAAATTAGAGATTTGCTTCTCCTAGAAAGGTTGCCTTCACCACGGCTTACGGGAGCCCTCTCTACCCCAATACACACACACACACACACACAAATATACACGGTGCTAGTTGGCCGTTGACCCAGAAAAAGAGTTAATTCGCCCTTTGGAAGGTCTTGTTTTTAATCCTTCTGGGAGACTAGCCGCCCACCTCACCAAACAAGTCTGGTGGGGGAACCAGTTTAGTCGCATACA
>NC_136484.1:60558587-60571087 GCF_053919585.1 Euprymna scolopes | reverse complement strand
CAGCCACTCTAAGTCGGAGACGACGAAACACGTACAGTGGATAATTATATTTTTAAAACCCTCTCTCTCCATATATATATATATATATATATATATATATATGTATATATGTGTGTGTGTGTGTGTGTGTGTGTGTGTGTGTAAAGCTGAATGTCTGTGTGCGTGTGTGTGTGTCTGGTCACGAATAGGCTCCTATATGGTTGACTATTTTAAAAAACTGATTACATATAATGATATATCGAGATACAGGAATGGGTATATTTGATCTGGCAGAACGGTGGTTCATTTAATTTGACTGTTAAGCGGTCAAAGAACTCTACCAAAGTCCTCCGAAAATTTTGGGTCTAAACACTTGAAATTTTAGATATAGGTTCCTTGGACATGGATCTAATTTAATAACTTGATTTGAGCCCAAAACAATAAGTGTTAAGTTTATCAAAGTTTAAAAAATTTGACCTCTGCGGTCTCTACCAAATTCCTCAGACAATATCTGGTATAACATTTGAAATTTTACATAAAGAGTATTCAGAGGTAGGACAAGCTTTTTAATCGGTTTGGGTCGAAATTTTGAGCTACCAATATATAAACGTATGTATTTATGTTTGCAGGTTTGCCTAAAACTTTCGACAGAGACGACTTATTTTCACAAAATCAGTACCGTTTTGAAGCTCGGTCGTGTAGACGAGAAATACCAAAAAATTGCCTAAAAAATTTCTTCACCCTCATCTGGACACGTTTCTACAGGGAGGGGTCGCTTTTTTCGCCGATATTTTCGAACGTCATCCCCTATTTTCGATTGTCTAGCCTTAATTTGACCTACGTCACTTCCGGTCTGACGGTGGTCGTAACAGCAAAGACGTCACGTTATTTTCCTCCTTCACGGTACGGGTTCGAGCCTGCCTTCCTCCTACCACATTTTTTTTTTTTGCTCACGCACACCTCTAAACACCCAGGCTATGCAGGGCATATATATATATATATATATATATATATATATATATATATATATATATATATATAATTTAAAGGAGATTAGAACAATAGTCTAAAGAGCTAAGTGTATTTTAATGTAACAGTGAAATTACTAGTTTAATTAAAATACAGGAAATAGAAAGTGCTCGTTGTAATTTAGAAAAACTAAAAGATTCATCTGCCTTACTTTTTATGCTAGGTTTATTTATGGTGTCTTTTAAATTCAATAAAAATCCTCCTAAATTTGCTGATGAGGAGACCGTGCTTACCAAAAATAACTATATATAATTGTTCTACATAACTTCATGTATACCACAATAAAAAGAACGGATTTCCGAATCGATCGTACAGATAATTGATTTTGTTGTTGTTCCTTCTTATGAAACTGATTTTTAATTTAATTAAAATTTAATTTTTAAATTTAAACATTTTTTTTTTAATTTTTAAATTATAAATCACATTACTTAATATATATATATATATATATATATATATATATATATATATTTAAATAAGGGAGTAGTCACCAACAATGCGTATTTTTTAACATTATTTTATTATTCCGTGTCTTGGTTTTTCATTGAGAATTATGTTTGGATCATTGTAATAATGTTTTTAAGTCATTGAAATCGTTTACACGCGTTTCAGACGGTCTGTGATGCGTCCTCGTCAGAAATTATTTTCAAATGTGTTGGAGATGTAAAAATGGCGATTTTTGTAGTTAATTTGAAGTTTTTCCAAGGGGTGGAGGCTTGTAAGTGTTTATTATTCATTGGTATGCTGAATTTTTATTGCTTTTTTATTGGGCTTGTCCAGGGAGACGTTGACCTGGCTGTAGTCACTATCTCTTTCTGCTAATGTTTTTTCTTTTCCTTTAGGGTGGGGTAGGGTGTGTGTGTGTGTGTGTGTGTGTGTGTGTGTGTTTATGTGGGTGTGTGTTCGCGTGTATGTGCGTGTGTGTGTTTGCTTTTATTGGTTTGGGAATGTGTATATTGTTTTATAGTATTTTGGGGTTATTTGCTTCCTTAGGAAGGCGGCTGTGGTCCGAGGTCGTTACTAATGTGTATGTGTGGGGAGGGGGGACTGGCTCTCCTGAAATAAGGGTAGGGGTGCTTTCATTCTATTTTGATATTTATTTTTTGGATTCTTGGATTTTAGTATTGTGATTTTTCGTTTTAGTCTTTTCGGGTATTCCTTATATTATGTTTGTTTAGAAAGAGGGGTGTATTTAAAATAGGGGATTTTTTAATGTTTCTATTTATTTGTCTCTCCATGTGGGTGTGGCCAGACCCAGGATCGGTTCCTAGTGTGGGGAAGATTTTGTTCCCCAGAGGGGGGGACATTGGAGGGGGTATAGGTATGGGAGGGGGATGATAGAAGGGATGATAGTCGTTTCAGTCATGAGGGGGTTCTCCTCCACTGACTGAGGAGGGAGCGAGGTGTTGGAACAGATATTATACTATGGTTCTAGGTGTCTCCTAGCGTTGTTGGTTTCGAGGTTAAGTAGGGTTGGTATTGTTCAGTGTGTTGTATTAGAGATAGGGGTGTTATGTCTGTGTGTGTTTGTATGCGCGCACGTGTGTGTGTTTTAATGTGTCGGTTCTGATTTATGTGTGGGTGTGCATATGTGTACGTGTATGGGTGTGCATGCGAGTGTACCTTGCATTTCATGTTTTTGCGTGATGGTATTAGGTTCTGTTCAGTTCAGGAGTGAATCTGGTGATGAAGTTTTTTTCCTGTGTAAGTAAATAAAAATAATTGTCTGTTTGGAAGATTGGCATTATTTTGAAGCTATATATATATATATATATATATATATATATATATATGCCATTGTCCTTTAAACATATTTATATATGCTATTGTCCTTTAAATTTAAATATATTTCCTAAAATACGATGGACAACTTATGTTAAGAAAATTTTTGTTTTGATTGATTTCATTTTTTTGCCGGTGTATTCGCATACTACCTTAAAACTCTAGTATTTTCGGACCAATCCATCTTCTGAGATCTGGAAAAGAACGTAGTATTCAAATATTTAGAAACATTTTTTCTTCTAACTAACAAAAACTTGTAGTTATTGTTTTTACTAGTACAAAAAATATAAACTAGAAAGATCTAATCACCCTAGTAGAATTCTACACATTAAAACAAAACACAGCTAAGCATTAACATAAGTAATTTATTAATACTATAACTAACATATACAATTTCAAGGAAAAAAATAAAAGTCGTATATGTAAATATTTAAGCACCGTAAACACCTTATTCATTACTGGATAAACACGATTAAAGTGTGTGTGGCGAATACCTCGTGCAGAAAACGCATAAGAACATTGACGATGATCTTACAATTGATTCGGGGTGGGGGGAGAAGATACAACGAATATCAATATTAAAACGAGCTGAAATATTAAGGAAGCCCCATGTATACAGATGTTAATACACATGATCTGAAAATGCTAACCGGGCCTAATGTGAGTTTCTATCCTTCTTATTTCAGGTAACAGAAAACAACAGACCAAATACAGGAAATTAATACGACCAGCGCAAAGCAAAGAAAACACAGAACAGGTAGTTAACCCCAAAAGTAACAAGACCAGTAATGATGTGTTATTAGCAAAACATCTCCGCACAATAGAGAAAAGAGAATACCAATAAATTTTATTTGAAATCTTTCTATTAGTGGTGAAAATACTAGAGGTTTTTACAAAAATGTTTAATACTGCAAATGATAAGTATCTTCAACGAAATCTTAAATGCTTAAACAGAAGTCACATTATGATTCGCAGATGAAGTAAAAAAAAAATATAACATCAACTAACCAATAGTTTCAACAGTCGGATCCTACTATCAATGAAAAATAGCAATGGAATTTATAAAGAGCTACACTGAAACTATGTTGAGATGCGCGAGTGCTTGATGTTGTGGACCTACTTTGTGTATATTTTTACTTTTAAGCTATGTTGGTTCGTTTTGTTTGCGGGCATTTGTGAATAGGAAAGTTGTTTATATTAAAATATATTTGATGCTATGGAGTGTATGATATATTTGCTTGGAATGTTAAGCTACATAGGAATATGGTGTCTTTTCCTTCCTAAGGTGTTTGTGTTTATTCTAATAAAGTATACAAGGCCTATCTATTCACTCACTAATATGTCTGCATTGCAAAAGCTACAATTTTAAAACAACTGGTTTCATATCACATGAAATACATAAGCTATTTAAGTACTATAAAGTTTTATCTGATAGTTCGCCGAACAATATCTATAAATGAAATAACGAAACTTTAAAATGGTTTTAAAAGCCTGCATTTACAGTTATCAATATATATATATATATATATATATATATATATATATATATATATATATATATATATATATATATAAGAGAGAGAGTATGTCTAGATATGTCTGCTTATATTTGTGTTTGTATCAGGTTGACAAGAAAGGAAAGTCTCTGTGGTTTTAAAGTCAGATGAACATATCTCAGGTCAAACACAAATTTATTGATCGAAGTAAGCACGATTATAATCAACACACGTTTGCCAACGCAAAACAAATGTATTTATGCCAGTAATGTAAAAGTCGTGCGCTCTGCTGGCAATGAAGTCGTTGGAAGCGTTTTTGATATTTAGGGTTTTCAAGCATTTCTCACGCAGAAAGATGTTGAGATGCTTGAACAAGTGGTAGTCGGTAGGTGAGAATTCAAAAAGTATGGCGGATGAGGCAGAGTGTCGTAGCCCAATTCGTTCAACTTCTGCAAGATCGGTTTAGCAACGTGCAGTCGAAAATTGTTGTGAAAGAGAATTGGGCTTTTTATGTTGACAAATGCAAGGCGTTGTTTTCGAAGTTTCTGGTGCATTTCATCCATTTGTTGACAGTACTCTACCGCCATAATGGGTGTTTATATATTCAAAAAAAAAACTGTAAATGATGAGACCGGTCGCAGACTACGAAACAGTCAGCATGATGTATTTTTGCTGCAACTCTGGCTTGGGAATTGTCGTGGAGCTTCGTCGGTGTCTTAATCCTGGGCTGAGCGTCGCCGGTTTTCGTAAAGAACCCACTTTTCGTCGCAAGTCACAATCAGGTCGTGAAACGGGCCATTCTGGTTGCTTAAAAGAAAGAAACGATGACACTTCATAACTGCGTTTCTTTTAAATGGTTGTCGTTCAATTCGTGAGGCACCCATTAATCAAGTTTTTTTTTGTTGTTTTTTGTTTTTCCAATCTCTCTCGGGTGGTTGAGAGAGATTTGAGTTGGAAGCCATGTTTAGTTTCAGAACAGTTTCCGATGATTAGTTATTCTATACAAGTCCTAGAGATGACGAATTCTCAGTAGACAGCGGTTCTGTACAAGTTCCGGACTTTATAATTTTGAAGCCAAAGAACAAAAGATTCTTCCTGTGTTGACAAGAAGAAAATGTATGCAGGGTTGCTAAAGAAAAAGGTTTAATTTTTATGGAGCAATTCTGGTTTCGGATTGGTTGATAGCAGAACGTGAATTAATTTGATTCGTCAGTTCCTGGCAGGGACGTTTTTAAATAGAATCTACAACTGTGGGGACCAAAGCTCATTATGAATCAAGAATATTGCAACATGTCGTAGACGTTACGTCGAATTCAGAAGCTAGTCCTCGAATAGTTGTTCGTGGATGTGCTTCGACTACGGCTCTTAATTGATCAACATCCGATGGCCGACCACTACGCTCATCAGCTTCAAGACCCTCCTCGCCGTTACGAAGTGTCTTAAACCACCATTGTGCTGTGCATTCAGCAGTGGTTCTATCAGGATAGCGAAACTCGTGTAAAGCTAGAATAAAGAAATTATAGGTGATTTATTGTTATAATTATATATATATATATAATATTTTTATAATGAATATATCTATGTTTATATAAATGTTTTAGAATTTTTTTAGATATGTATTGGTTATTTGTATTAAGAGATATACAATTTAAAAAAAAAATCCTTCACTGAAACAAATATACGAGAGCATGACATCAGCCCTAAGAAATCTGGATCAGAAACCAAAGGACACAACCCGAAAACTCACCACAGTTTGTATACCATACATGAAGGATTTGTGAGAAAATAAAATGAGACTATGTAATCCGTATAACATCAGAATAGTATTCAGGAGTGATTCGACTTTTTGGAAATATATTGTGTGAGTAAAAACGCTTACGGACAACATCACAATTACAAACATTTTGTATGAGATTTCATGTAAATGTGGAAAACTTAACAAATGTAAGACATATCGTCCATTAAAAGTAAAGTTAGAAAAACATTGAAAATCCACAAACACGTGGTACAGATTGAAAGGTAACGTATGGTTGATCACATATTGAGGTAAAAGGGAAACTATGTACCTTTATAGAAACGAAGTAAAAATTATAGATAGAGAAATACGGTGACGAATTAGACGACTCAATGAAGCAATGCATATATTGTTTGGCTATCAACTAGTAAGTAGACCGAGTATAGAATTTCACACGATATATAAATAATATATATATATATATATATATATATATATATATATATATATATATATATATATATATATATATATTGTTACAAAATTTTGGAGTTGTAATTTGGTAGTTATTTAAATTGCTTCCCACAGCAGCAATATTTAGCACAAGGCCGGGAAAGCGGGGAACTAAGTAGGCTCCCGTAAAGTAGGGGCACTCCTACAATTGTAAAAATTGCCTGAGTAACCCCGTCGGCATTCCCCGTTCGGGGCGCTTCAGGCAATAAGCAATGAACTTACTCCACCGGAAAGCCCAGTGGCAAGGCCTGGGAGGGTAAACCTCCTAGGTATTACCCAGGCGGTGTACCTCAGTCCGACAGGTGCTGGGCCGGTTCCCGACTCTTCGCCTGTCGGGCTGAGTCTCAAGACGAGTACTCTACCCTATCTCTCTGCAGCCGAAGCCGCTAGGAGACATATCCCATCACAACAGAGTTGTAATGGAGTATGATCCCACACAGGCGTATGATTCTATTTTTAACCGATGCTGCTAGGAACTGACGAATCGAATTAATTCACGTTCTGCTACCAACCAATCAGAAACCAGGATTACTCCATAAATATTAAACCTTTTCTGTAGCAATTTCGCATGTTTTTTCCGTCTCGACACGGTAAGAATCTTTTGCTCTGTGGAACGGTCTACTGCAAACCAGTCACCTATCAGGACTTGTGTGGAACAACGAACCATCGGAAACTGTTCTGAAACTAAACATGGCTTACACTTCTAGAGGTTATGCGCCCAGCGTGCGTCTTTATTTCGATGGATCCGAATCAAAATTCGAATTGTGGCAAGTTACATTTCTAGGATATCTACGAATCCAAAAGCTACACAAAATACTTCAAACACAACCTGAAAACAGAAACGATCCAAACTTTAAGCCACAAAATCATTTTGTAAAACTAGCTGACGGGAGTCAAGTAAATGATATCGTTTTGAAAAGAGGCTATGCTAAAATCTCGCTAAGGAACAATAAAGATTAACTATGTTTCTGTATTCTAGAAAACGCTCTTCTAATCTCAAAATTTAAACAAAATATATTTTCTGTACAAGCTGCCACTAAACAAGGTGCAAATATAAACTTTAGCCCCAATAAATCAAAACTGGTATACTCGAAGTGAACTGTATTCGACATTAAAGAAACTGGAAGACTATATTATTTAAATAGCGTAGTCCCATCGAAAACCGCCTGCATGATCTACAGACATGGCATAAAATTCATGGACATTGCAATATTCCTGATATCAAAAAGTTGCCGACTGTAGTTGATGGAATGAAAATACAAACATCAAAAAAGTTCAACTGCGATGTCTGTACGCAAGGGAAAATGACAACCTATCAAAGCAAGATACCAGACAAGAAGACCAAAAAATCCTATCACTGGGGCATTGTGACTTGAACGATCCGGTGGAACCGATGACCAGAGAACATTATAAATGTGTTGAATTTCGTAGATGACCATTCAGGTTTTATAATGGTTTACTTTTTAAAGAACAAATCTGATACCCTGCTAGCAACTAAGAAATATCTAGCCGACATGGCCCCCTACGGTGAAATCAAGTGTATTCGCTCTGACAACGGTACAGAATTCACCAATAAAAACTTTGAACTTTTACTAATTAACTATCATATCAAGTATGAAAAATCAGTTCCTAGATCGCCACACCAAAACGGGACTGCTGAAAGAGCGTGGCGGACACTTTTTGAAATGGCAAGAGTTGAACACTCTCAGCCTAAATCGATTATCGCCCTTTAACTCAGAAGAGTGACCTAGCTACGTCACTTCCTGTTTCTCTTAATTCACCCTCTTTTCCGCTGAACGCTCGACCAGTCAAGATGTGACAACCACCGCTCCGGAGGGAGCCATTGAATCAAAACTCCCCAAAAACCTCTTGACGTACGCACTTGTGGCGGCAGCCTATATACGCAACAGGTGTTTTAACAAAAAACCCTACCTAAAACTCCATATGAATCTTTCTGTGGTAAAAAACAAATTTAAGCAGAATGCATATATTTGGTTCAACTTGCTTCACATATATAGATAAAAAGAGTAAATTGAATATTAAAGCAAACAGAGGTATATTTCCTGGATACGATAAAAACAGTCCAGCCAAGTTAGTATTTTTTCCAGAGAAAAATAAAATAAAAAGAATCTGATGTGTAAAATTCACAGACGCGTTTAATTTGAAAGATGAAACCCCGTAATATGAAGAAGATGAAATTATATTTCCTCAAATTATTAAAACAAATGAAGACAATAAAAATGATGGAGACAAGAGTATCCATGATGATGATGATGATGATGATGATGATGATGATAAAGTCGAAAGATATCCCCAAAAAATAGAAGGCGACCCGATTTTTTTGTGGTCGACAATATAAAAGATTATCAAATCGACTATTGCTATTCAATGCAAAATGCGTCAAAAAGCTTCAACGAAGCAATTAATTCAGAACATTGTGATGAATGGAAAATTGTCATGAAAAAAGAAATAGATGCCTTAACCGAAAATGGTACCTATACGGTTCTCCCAAAAGATAAACATGTTATTTCTACAAGGTGGGTCTTTACAAAAAAGATTACCGCATCAGGCGTAGAACAGTACAAAGCTAGATTTGTTGCTAAAGGGTACTCTCAGATTTACGGTATAGAATATTTTTCTACGTTTTCACCGACCTAACACCAATCAGAATTTTATTGCAAATCGCATCGCAATATGACTTAAACATCAATCAAATTGACGTAAAAAAATGCTTATTTGAATGCCCCAATAGACTGTGAGATTTATATTACCCCTCCAGAGGGATTTATAATGAAAAATAAAAATAGCGTGTGGCGACTTAACAAGTCATTATATGGTCTAAAGCAGAGTGCTCAGTGTTGGAATACAGTATTTCATGATTATATTATTAAACAACAATTTAGACAATGTCCTGCAGACCCCTGTTTATATACCCAACACAATCACGATAAACTACTGATTTTGGTTTTGTGGGTCGATGATATTTTAATCGCATCAAATTATGACATATTGTTAAACGATGCTAATAACAAATTAAGTAGAAGATTCAAAATGACCGATCTTGGCAAAATATCCTGGTTTTTGGGGATAGCTTTTACTCAAGCCAAGGACTTGTTACGATGAATCAATCGAGATACATCGACAAAATACTATTAAAATTTGGAATGGGAGAGTGCAAGAAACGCTCTACACCGGTCGAAAATGATATTAATAAAAATATACACACAGAATCTGAAATAATAAATGATAAACTACACCGCGAAATTATAGGCAGTCTTGTATATTTAATGACTGCGGCCAGACCCGACATATGCTATACAGTAACAAAACTGTCACAAAAATTATCACGACCGACAATGAAGGATTTAAACAGAGCTAAACAAGTCCTGTGTTATTTAAAAGGAACTAAAAACAGAAGTTATTATTTAGAAAATCAAAAAAATCCCCTAAAATTATAAGGATTTTCGGATTCAGATTGGGGAAATGACGAAGATCGCAAGAGTGTATCTGGATATTGTTTCAGACTCTCAGAAAATGGGCCTATTATTTCATGGAAATCTAAAGATCAACAGATTGTATCTCTCTCCATGTGTGAAGCAGAATTTATCCCGATCACACACACGACCCAGGAAGCACTTTACCTTTAAAATATCATAAAGACTACTTTAGAGCCAGAATTAACTAAAAGCCCGTAGTAATTAATTGTGATAATCAAGCCAGTATAGTCTTAGCACAGAACGCGATAAGCAACCAAAGATCTAAGCATATAGATATAAAATACCATTTCATTAAAAAAAAACGAGGTGAAAAGGGAATCCATTATTTTGAATTACATATCATCAGAACAAAATATCGCTGATGTATTCACGAAACCCGCAATAAGAATAAGGTTAAAGCGTTTTTTCTCAAAACTGAATCATATTTTCACGGCCCTATATGTATATAAATTTCTATATACAAATAAAAACAAAAAAACTCTCTTTAAACGGGTTCATATTGCATGTATGTTTATTTTATGTATATTTATTTATATGTATATATGTATGCGTTTTTTCCCCTATTTTTTTGCAAAACTGCCTAATGAAATTTAAGAACTGGTTTCTTTTTCACATACCCACCCACTTTTTAAGGTAAAAATACGTCCCATTTCTTTTATTTCTCTTCTCTGTACACATATATATCTGTTTTGACATTTGAACACAATTAAAAATTTTAAGATTCAAATGATTTCTAATTTTTGTTATGTATAATTGAATATAAAAATATATCTTTATTTTTGAGCAGAACGAACACAAATTATAAAAAATAGGGGGGTGTTACAATAATTTGGAGTTGTAATGTGGTAGAGGATTTATTTGTTGCCCACCTCAGCAAAATGTGACACAAGGCCGGAAAGTGGGAACTAAGCAGGCTCCCCTAAAGGAAAGAGCACTCCTGCAATTGTAAAAATTGCCTGAGTAACCCCACGGCATTCCCAGTAAGGGCCCCCAGACAGTAAGTGATAAACTTACTCTACCGGAAAGCCCAATGGCAAGGCCTGGGAGGGTGGACCTCCTAGGTATTACCCAGGCGGTGTACCTCAGTCCGATAGGTGCTGGGCCGGTTCCCGGCCCCTCACCTTTGGGCTGAGTGTCCAGAAGGGATCCTTGACGAGTACTTCTACCCTGCCTCTCTGCAGCCGAAGCCGCTAGGAGACACATCCCATCACAACAGAGTTGTAATAGGGTATGATCCCACACAGGCGGGCGATTCTATTTATAAACGATGCTGCTAGGAACTGACGAATCGAATTAATTCACGTTTTGGTACCAACCAATCAGAAACCAGAATTGCTCCATAAATATTAAACCTTTTCTGTAGCAATTTCGCATGTTTTTTTCCGTCTCGGCACGGTAAGAATATTTTGCCCTGTGGAATTGTCTACTGCAAACCAGTCACCTATCAGGACTTGCGTGGAACAACGAACCATCGGAAACTATTCTGAAACTAAACATGGGTTACACTTCTCTCTCTATCTCTCCATATATATATATATATATATATATATATATATATATATATATATATATATATATATATATATTAATTTTATTTATACAAACATTAATGGCCACATATGTGCATACATGTTTCTGTAATCACCCACGTTGGGGGATTACGTCTTCAGGCCAAGAATTACCGTCGAAATGTTTGTATAAATAAAATTAATATACCTGCTCTGTTCACTCATTGAGCACTATTTTGGTAGACACATGTTGTTTCATGTGATGTACTTCTAGGAAACTAAACTCTACTAGCCATATATATATATATATATATATATATATATATATATATATATAGTAATAATTAGTGATATTTACATCTAGACATAAAATAGGTCTGAGGCTCCAAAAGTTCATGCTAGAATCGTCTGCAAGGACCCTTAGCGGAGTGATTGCAGAACTTGGATGAATGCTATCCCCGCAAATTAAGTGAAGGATTCCGTTCGAAATTTTGTGTAGATTCCCGAGTTCAGCAAGAAGATTCCCGTGTAAGACAAGATACACTTGAAGAAGATCGGAAGTTACATCGACCAAAACGTTGTGAAAATAGCACTTGAAATAGAACAGTAGTCCAGATACTGAAAAATTATACGCGTAAATACGTACTTATATAAAATTAAACAAAAATGATATAAAAAAAAAACGAAAATTATGTCTGCGAATTCCTTCTTTTGGTCATCGGAAACATATTGCTAGTATATATGCTCTGAACTCAGAGATATCTTTATTAAGCTTATTATTTGTAACAATATGGACTATAATGTAAAGAAATATTTATCTCAGAAATATATATTTTTATGTAAACTGAAGATATATAAATAAATATGTGTGAGTGTGTGTTTCATCAAAATTTATTTGTTTCCTGATTTGATCGTTTACAATCGAATTTCGGGTGGCAACGGCCATTCTTTCTTTGGAAGT